>NC_069501.1:1056741626-1056934126 GCF_027579735.1 Bombina bombina | reverse complement strand
TCACTTATTATTTAAAGGGCCTCTGTTCAGTATGCTTTGCCCTTGCATTGTCTCAGACCTGTTTGTGAGAGTTCCTGTGTATTACCTGGCTGTCTGACATCCCTCCTGGTTCCTGATCTCTGGCTTGTTCCTGACTCTGCTGTTCTCCCTGCCCTGCCTTTCATTCTTGAGGTCGATGCGTCTGATACTGGAGTAGGTGCCCTCTTGTCTCAACGTCCTACGCCTGACAGTTCCTTGCATCCGTGCGGTTTATTCTCTAAGAAATTGCAGTTATGAAATTGGCGACAGGGAATTACTGGTCATAATTTTGGCACTCAAGGAATGAAGGCGTCTTCTCGAGGGTACTAGCGTACCAGTGCTCATTCTTACTGACCACAAGAATTTAACTTATCTATCTGAAGCAAAACGTTTGTCGCCCGACAGGCCAGATGGGCGCTATTTTTGTCTTGGCTTTATTATGTGGTCTCCTACCTGCCTGGTAGTAAGAATGTTAGGGCTAATACCCTCTCTCGACAATTTTCGCCTCTGTCCAAGGAGTCTGTACCTACTCCAGTTATACCTCCTGACCATATTTTGGCTACCATACATACTAATTTGACTTCTCCCTTGGGGGAGGAGATCCTGGCTGCACAAACCAATGCACCTCCTGAGAAACCTAGTGGTAAGTGTTTTGTTCCTGAGAATCTTCGAACTAAACTTTTGCAAACTTACCACTATCCTAAAGCCACAGGTCACCCAGGCAAGAACCAAATGATTTGGTCTGTCACTCGACAATTCTGGTGGCCAGGTCTTCATTCTAATGTTGCTGCATATGTTGCCTCCTGCTCAGTTTCTGCACAGAATAAGACTCCTCAACGTCTTCCTGTGGGTCTTCTTCAACCTATTGCTAATGATGAGCGTCCTTGGACACATCTTTCCATGGACTTCATTGTCGAGGTGGTTGACCATTTTTCTAAAATGTCACATTGCATTCCCTTGAAGAAGCTGTCTACCACTCAGGAGCTTGCTTCAATTCTTGCCCGGGAGGTTTTACGTTTACATGGGTTACCCAAGGAGATAGTGTCGGACCGGGGTAGCAGAGTCTCAAGATTTTGGCGTTCCTTTTGTGCTCAAATGGGGATCCAGCTTTCCTTCTCATCGGCTTATCACCCTCAATCCAATGGGGCTGCAGAACGGTCTAATAAAGCTCTGGAACAGTTCTTCCGTTGCTATGTCTCAGATCACCACAATAATTGGTCTGAACTGTTACCTTGGGCAGAGTTTGCTCGTAATAGTGCTATTAATGCTTCCTCCAAGTTATCCCCGTTCATGGCGAATTATGGGTTTCAACCATCCTTGTTGCCCGATTCATTCATGTCTCAGGGTATTCCATCTTTGGAGGAGCATCTCTGGCAACTCCGTTCCACGTGGGTGCAGATTCAGGATTGCCTTCATCGTTCTATGCAGTGCCAAGTTCCAAGCTGATCGTAGGCGTCTGCCTGCGCCTTTCTACCAGGTTGGTGACAGGGTTTGGCTGTCCTCCCGCAACTTGAACCTTTGTGTGCCTTCCATTAAACTGGCTCTCCATTATGTTGGTCCTTTTCAATCCTGTGGCCTACACTCTTGACCTTCCTCCTGCAATGCGCATCTCCAATGTTTTTCATGTCTTCCTCTTGAAACCATTGGTTTGTAATCGGTTTACCACTGCGTTGCCTCATCCCCGTCCTATCTTTGTTGACAACCATGAAGAATATGAGGTCAGCAGCATTTTTGAGTCTCGTATGTCCAGGGGCCGGGTACAGTATTTGGTTCACTGGAGGGGTTACGGTCCAGAGGAGCGTTCATGGGTTCCCTCCTCTGATGTTCATGCTCCCGCCCTCCTCCGTGTCTTCCATGCCCGTTTCCCCAATAAGCCTTTTGTCCTCCCGCGGGGGAGGGGTCATTGAGGGGAGGGTACTGTTAGGGTTTTTCCCTGCTTTGTTTGCCATGTGCTGCTGGCAGCCATTTTAGCCACCTCTCTTGCCGACTCTGGTGCATAGTGTGTGATGCTGCTCATTTCCTGCATGTCCTTTTATGGCCAGACTGGTGTACATCATCCATGTGAGACAGGTTGCAGTCTCAGAATTGTGATGTCATCACTTATTATTTAAAGGGCCTCTATTCAGTATGCTTTGCCCTTGAGTTGTCTCAGACCTGTTTATGAGAGTTCCTGTGCATTATCTGGCTGTCTGACGTCCCTCCTGGTTCCTGATCTTTGGCTTGTTCCTGACTCTGCTGTTCTCCTTGTTCCTGATTCCGGCACGTCTGACTACTCGCTTTGGCTCCTGACTCTGCTCGTCTGACTATTAGCCTTGGCTCCTGACTTGGCTCATCTGACTATTCGCCTTGGCTCCTGACTTGGCTCGTCTGACTACCAGCTCTGATTTTGACTCCTGGCTTGTTATTTGACTTGTGGACTTTTTATTATTTTTTGCTATTAATAAAGGTGTGATTATTTTTGCACTCGTCTCAGTCTGATTCCTGGCACCCTGACAATAAAGAAGCATGAAATTATAAATTATAAACAATATATGTCAGGATTATGGCTACATAAGATATAAAATAAACCTAGTGATTGCCATGGTTATTTCAATTTGAATCCAGTCATTTACACAGACAAAATATATATCTTTATAGGAAACAACATTTTTCATCATCAAATTATTTATTTGCTTGATTCCTGCAAGGTAGAAACTAATTATGTTAACAGGAAAGTTTACAAAGCAAAAGATTTAATGATTAAAGCGTCAGGAAAGCGGTGAGGGATTAATGTGCATAGCAAGCTACAAACCCACCTATTTGTTTTGGAAGAATTAAGATGTGTAGCTAATTTATTTACCTAATGGCTTTCTGCAGATTTCTCACTAAATCTGTAAATTTTGTATTGTCATACAATTTGATGAGTCACTGTTTTCTATCCTTTCAAATTAACTAACCTTATTGTTTCTGTGACTATATTGTTGTTATTTTATATTCTAAGTTTTATTTTCTCAAAAAAAAAAAATAATATATATATATATACATATATACATACATACATACATAATACTATTTTTTTACTGGTAAAAAAAATACAAAACAAGAAACAGAAAACATGTATATAAAACAATACATAAAGAGATACAATATTGCAGAAAACTTTTATATACATCTATAACATATATTGAACTAACAGATTCTCTATATAAATATTAATGGCATTCCTATAACTTGTAGAATACACTAATTAATTGACAAGCTTACCTTAGAGTATTCTTTTATAATATATATAGAGTTGGCTAATTCTGAGACAAGGGACAGCCAAGGTTCCTATATCTCACAAAGTAGATCTATCTGAAGCTTTTTATGAAATACATATTCTTCCATATTGTACCATAATTAATAATGATGATTATCCCTCTCCAGTGTGGAATGGTCTGCTTCTTCCAGTTTATAGCAATAGATTGTTTTGTTGCCATTAGAATATACACCAGGAAATGTCTCTTGGGTCTAGCGTACGTCTTAAAGGGACAGCCTAGGCCAAAATAAACTTTCATGATTCAGATAGAGCATGTAATTTTAAACAATTTTCCAGTTTACTTTTATCACCAATTTTGCTTTGTTCTCTTGGTATTCTTAGTTGAAAGCTTAACCTAGGAGGTTCATATGCTAATTTCTTAGACCTTGAAGCCCACCTCTTTCAGATTGCATTTTAACAGTTTTTCACCACTAGAGGGTGTTAGTTCACGTATTTCATATAGATAACACTATGCTCGTGCACGTGAAGTAATCTGGGAGCAGGCACTGATTGGCTAGACTGCAAGACTGTCAAAAGAACTGAAAAAAAGGGGTAGTTTGCAGAGGCTTAGATACAAGATAATCACAGAGGTTAAAAGTATATTATATAACCAACTGTGTTGGTTATGCAAAACTGGGAAATGGGTAATAAAGGGATTATCTATCTTTTAAAACAATAAAAATTCTGGTGTAGACTGTCCCTTTAAGACCAAGATGGAGTAGACCTATTTCCGGATTAAAACTGTTAGGGAGACCTAGAAGGGTATGTTTCTTAAAGGTCATAGGCATAACTGGCTAATAAATAGGCAGGTCCACCAAACATGTTGGTCAGTTCACATCTCCTTACAAACCCTCCAAAAACTCGGAGAGCAAGTAGGAAATATTTGATGTAGTTTGATGTAGTTTGAAAGGGACAAGATGCCGTCTGGCTAAAATCTTATAATACAACTCATAAAGTGTAACACAATGATCAGATGATTTGGTAGTATGATCTTTTACCATTGCACTAAAGAAAACTCTTTATACCAGTCTTTTGCCACTCTCTCACACTTATTGTTTTAAGAAAAGTAGGACACAGCAGGAGGAGTGAGTTGAGGGAGGCTTTACTAGCTGACAGCCTGAACACCACCATGCTGCTCAGTCTAGGGTGATCTCTAAAGAATCCCAAGTCTCATTGTAAGGACCTATGATGATATAGGTTGAAATTGAGTTTATGGGTAAAGGAGGCAGATTGTGTCATATGCTCATGGGAAAGACGCCCGAGGTCAGGGATGTGGTTCTCCATAACTTAGTATGAAATTCAGGTAAACAATAGAATGAACTGGACATGGATATCGGGAAACTAAAGGATGATGTCTCATATATTTATTTTTATATTTATAGTTTATATTTCTCTATCGTGGAAAATTATCACTATGTGTAAGAGTCAGGGGAAAAATGTTGAAAGCCAGAAAAGAAAAAGTTACTCATCCACTAAATGTTAAATATAGAGAATATGCAATTAGCGATGACAGTTGGTAAACCTTATCAATGTAAGAAATGGACAGGTAGTCTTTGTGATATATAGATAGAAGAGCACCATGAGATCACAGTTAGATGCTTCACTGTACTGTTTCACAACCATGAAGTTGCACCAGAGCAATATTGGAGTGTGTGCAGTCACAAAGTGATGTGAAATGTCTCCATGACAAAGAGAAAACCATAGAATCTGGCGAAGTGGGGAGGTCACATTGAAAGCACTGGATGGTTGCTTTGTGGCCCTCTTGTCTTAAGTTCCACCTTCCTGCTATAAAAACAAATTCAAGAGCACAAAATAATTTAGCTCCATATTACACCCCTTTCTAATCCATCAGAATTCTCATGATTTTTTTTCTCTGGGCTTTCAAATTTAAATAATTTCAACGTATTAAAAAATCTCTGCAATAACCACTTCAAGCTTTTAAAATTCTTTGCTAGTGCAATAGCACAGGGATAATTTGACAGCAGTATTCCAATCCATCAGAAAAATCAAAACCACTTTACCAATGACTTTTCATATCAAACATTCTTAAAAGCATATGAACTTCATACTTAAGGGCTGATTTATCATTGTCTGTCCGACATGATACGCTGTAGCGTATCATGTACGACAAACATCCCTGAATGCAGACAGCATATGCTGTCAGCATTTAACATTGCACAAGCACAAGCAGTTCTGGTGAACTGCTTTTGCAATGCTGCCCCCTGCAGATTCGCGGCCAATCGGCCACTAGCAGGGGGTGTCAATCAACCCGATCGTATAGGATCAGGCAGATTGCAGACCGCAGCCTCAGAGGCAGCAGACCAGTTATGGAGCAGCAGTCCTCAAGGGGCCATTCGGCCCTTGATAAATTGGCCCCATAAACGTTAATGATTCAGATATAACAGGGTAAATCCTTCTCAGGTAGTCTCACATAGGTTGCTTGACCATTTTTAATTTGTCCAATATCTTTTGAATGATTACCTTCATGTATTTGTACTTGAAAACCACCATTTTTAAAATTGTATTTTACTTGGCTTAACGACGTTGGCCATGTTTGTGTCATGATGAATGTCACATTTTGGTTATACAGATATTTACGGAAACCTCAATATCTCAGCTCAGGATGGTCCTAGCTTGTTAGAACAGGAACTGGTGTCTAGAGCACTTTACAAGGTACATGTATAAACATGTTGCACAATCTTGTTCCATAGACTTAGAACTTAAGTCCTAATGTAATGATCAAGATTGCAGAAAGTCCCACTTTTAGGGTCAATTTATAATAGGAAGGGTTTGAGATTTAAAAAATGAACAGTAATTTACAGTAATTATTTTTATGATTGTCAATGAGGTATAAAATGCTACTACATTTGATATTGGCAGCAGTAAAGCATGATCTATTGTGTTGCTACAGGCACAAACATATTAGGGCAGGAAGACTTGTCTCTGCATGTATGCTGTAAGAATTTTGAGTTTGAGATTCCACTGGTTACAGAGCTAGGTCTAGTAGAATTTTGGGGTAAAGCCTACTTTATTAAAAAATTTTGAGAAATGAGCAGATAAAATTAAGTTAAAGGGACAGTCTACTCCAGAGTGTTTATTGTTAAAAAAAAAAATTAGATAATCCCTTTATTACCCATTCTCCAGTTTTACATTACCAACACGGTTATATTAATATACATTTTACCTCTGTGACTAATTTGTATCCAAGATTCTGCAGATTGCCCCCTTATTTCAGTTCTTTTGACAGACTTGCATTTTAGCCAATCAGCGCTGACTCCTAAATAACTCCATGGGAGTAAGCACAATGTTATCTATATGGCACACACAAACTAGCACTGTCTAGCTGTGAAAACTGTCAAAATGGCACTGAGATAAGAAGCGGTTTTCTAGAACATTGTTCAAGGGAAATCAGCAGATACAGTATCTTGATTGATGTTCTTGGTCCAAGTGGGTAGAAGAATTTTAAAAAAACATCACAGGTTTCCTCGGTTTCCTCACTGATGTCCTCAATCAAGTCTTTCCCCCGCTGATCATCATAGACAAAAGTGATACAGCCATTGTTGCTTAGGATCAGGATGACAGATTTCTTCAGACTCAGATGTAAAGAAGTACTCCCTGATGCTGCCTGAAAACAGTGAATTTTTCTTATACCGGGAGTTCTCTCAAACTTGTCCTTGAGTTTCTGTTTATGAAGTTCAGTTACTCCCTTTCAACATAGATTTTTTTTTCAAATTTTCAGAAATCCTTACTACTTTAGCTCTCAAAGCGATGTCTCTCTCATCTGCACTTATCTTCCTAATCTTGGATGCAGGGGATACACCACAAACAGCACAAGCTGGACAACCTTCTGAAAAGAATCTTCGGGTAATACATAGTTCTCACTTTGCTCCATACATGTGTCTTTTTCAATCACAAACTTTTTTTTGTAGCTGGTGGGACACAGTGACTGAACAGGAACAAGTTTTAAAGGATAGTTATGTGCTCTAATCAAACTCTCATAGTCTTTAGGTAATAGGTTTGTTATAACATTCCAAGGGATTAACTGTTACCAAATAGGTGATATTTCAATAGAAATTTGTTTTCATGGTACTTACAAACTGATGTAAAATCACACCCTACTCTTGAACTCTTGACTCCCTTTCTTCTAAACTGTAGTCACTTACTGCTTTCATAACAGGAGCAACAACACTATCTCTTTATGACACTGTTCATTTGTAAAACACCCAACTGAACACTGTATTTCCATATTTAAATAAAATCTATTCCCACATTACTTAAAACTAACACACTTCAGCTCCTAGCATCTATCTCACATGAATGCCGCCAACATGACAAGCTGTGTCCATACACTTGCAGGTTCGGGCATGACCAGACATGCAGAGACAAGTCTTCCTGTCATAATGTCATGTTTGTGACTGTACGAACATGATAGATCCTGCTTCAGTGTTTCCAATATCAAATGAAGCAGCATTTTTTACCTAATTGACAAACACAATTACTGTAAAATACTTTTCATTTGTATTATTTGTTTTGTTTATATAACATAAGTCCTTTTCTCAAAACGCATGAAGAAAGTAGGCTTATCCCCAGATTTCAGTAGAATGCTACCCTAGAGGACTAATAACTAGGAAAATTTCAGGTTCCTATCTGGTCCCCCACCAGAGATAATTAACCCGAAAGTGAGGGGAAATGTTAAAAAATTGCACTTTTTAAATAACATTGTGCTGATTTTCAGACTTCTAGACTGCTCCTGTTTGTATAATGGATCTTTTCCTATGCAGGGGAGGGTGGGAGGTTCTGCTATCAGCCCCTTTCAGTGGGTGTCCCAGGCTAATCTCATGAACAGAGCTAAATTAGAAGCTTCTTAGTATGTTTTTAATCGGATTATACTGAATTTTATATCAGTATCTGTGCATATTATTCTTTATAGTAGTGTCTATTACATGCAGTTAAATGAAAATTGGTGTATACTGTCTCTTTAACCATTCCCCAGTTTTGCATAACCAACACTGCTATATTAATATACTTTTTACTTCTGTGATTATCTAAGCCTTTGAAGACTGCCCCATTATTTCAGTTCTTTTGACAGACTTGCATATTAGCCAATCAGTGCTGACTCATAAATAACTCCACGCGAGTGAACACAATGTTATCTATATGGACTAGCACTGTCTAGCTGTGAAAAACTGTCAAAATACACTGAGATAAGAGGCGGCCTTCAAGGGCTTAGAAATTAACATAGAGTACCTAGGTTTAGCTTTCAACAAAAAATACCAAAAAGAAGCAAATTTAATGATAAAAGTAAATTGGAAAGTTGTTTAAAATGATATGCCCTATCTGAATCATGAAAGTTTAATTTTGAATAGACTGTCCCTTTAAGTTCTAAGTCTATGGCACAAGAATGTGCAAAAATTGTATATATGTGCATGTAAATGTAATGTGCTCTAGACATCAGTTTTTGTTCCAAGGAGCTAGGACCATCCGGACCTGAGATATTGACGTTTCCATGAACATCTGTATAACCAAAATTTGTTCTGCATTATGACACAAAGATGGCCGCAGTGGTTAAACTAAGTAAAATAAAATTTAAAAACTGGTGGTTTAGCAATACCAATACATAGAGGTAATCACTCAAAAAAATAAGGAAAATTAAAAATGGTCAAGCAACCAACTTGACAATTAATGGACCACTTGGGATGGATTAACCCAGCATGCAATTTAAAAAACTTTACAACTTTTATTTGTTATCAAAGTTACTTTGTTCTTTTGGTATAATTTGTTAAAGAGCTTATCTAGATATACTCAGGGTGTGCACGTGTCTTGAGTATTATATGGCAGCAGTTTGCAACAAAGTTTTTAACAATGTCATACACTTTTAAACACTAGATGGCATCAGTGTTTGCAGCCATGTAGAACACTGGAAACACTGCTGCTATATAGTGCTCAAGACATGGGCATACTCTTCAAAAACGGATAGCAAAGGAACACAGACAATTTGAAAAACATAATTTATGCTTATCATATAAATTAATTTCCTTCCGGATAGGGAGAGTCCATGGCTTCATTCCTTACTGTTGGGATAAACAACACCTGGCCACCAGGAGGAGGCAAAGACACCCCAGCCAAAGGCTTAAATATCCCTCCCACTTCCTCATCACCCCAGTCATTCTGCCGAGAGAACAAGGAAAAGTAGGAGAAACATCAGGGTATAAATGGTGCCAGAAGAATAAAATAAATAATAGGGGACCACCCATAGAGAAGAAAAAATGGGAGGGGCAGTAGACTCTACCTATCCAGAAGGAAAGGAATTTATCTGGTAAGCATAAATGATGTTTTCCTTCCTAAGATCGGGAGAGTCCACGGCTTCATTCCTTACTGTTGGGAAAACTGTACCCAAGCTCCAGAGGACACTGAATGAATAACGGGAGGGAACAAAAAGGAAGAGGCTGACCCTATTCTGAGGGCACCGCAGCTTGCAAAACGTTTCTCCTGAAAGCTGCTTCAGCTGAAGCAAAAACATCAAACTTGTAAAATTTTGAAAAACTATGTAAGGGGAACCAGGTAGCTGCCTTACAAATATGATCCATAGAGGCCTCGTTCTTAAAGGCTCAAGAGGAAGCCACTGCTCTAGTGGAATGAGTCGTTATCCTCTCAGGAGGACGATGTCCCACTGTGTCGTAAGCTAAGCGGATGACACTCCTTAACCAAAAAGATAGGGAAGTCAAAGTAGCCTTCTGCTTCCCAGAATAGACAACAAACAAAGAGGAAGATTGTCTAAACTCCTTAGTAGCCTGAAGATAGAACTTCAAGGCGTGAACCACATCCAAATTGTGAAGTAAGCATTCCTTCGATGAAGAAGGATAAGGACACAAGGAAAGAACCACAATCTCCTGATTGATGTTGCGATCTGACACAACCTTAGGAAGAAAACCTAATTTAGTATGTAAAACAGCCTTATCTGCATGAAAAATCAGATAGGGGACTCACATTGCAAAGCAGAGATCTCAGAAACTCTGCGAGCAGAGGCAATAGCCAATAAAAAGAGAACCTTCCAAGATAACAATTTAATGTCAATGGAATGCAGAGGCTCAAACAGAACCTTTTGCAAAACCTGAAGATGTCTGGAAGCTCAGCCAGTCTCTTGTGCAATAAAACCAACAGGGCCAAAATCTGTCTAATCAGGGAACTAGCAGAAAGGCCCTTCTCCAGGCCATTGTGGAGAAAAGATAAGATCCTGGCAACCTTAACTCTGTGCCAGGAAAAACCACGCTCTTCACACCAGAATAAATAAGTCCTCCACACCTTGTGATAGATACATTGAGTAACTGGTTTACGAGCTTGAATAAGAGTATCAACGACACTCTCAGAGAAACCTCTCTTGGCTAAGACTAAGCGTTCAATGTCCACACAGACAGCCTCAGATAATCTAGATTTTGATGAACAAATGGACCTTGTATCAGCAGGTCTCTATGGCAAGGTAACTTCCACAGAGGAGATGAGGACATCCCCACTAGATCCGCAAACCACATCCTTTGCGGCCACGATGGAGCAATCAGGATAACTGATACCCGCTCATGCTTGATGCGGGCCACCACTTGAAGAAGAAGCGGTAATGGAGGAAAAAGATATATGAGTTTGAACCTACAGGGCACTGCTAGTGCATCTATTAGATCTGCTCGAGGATCCCTCGACCCGTACCTGGGTAGCTTGGTATTGAGACAAGACACCATGAGATTTATCTCTGGCGTCCCTTACTTGCTGAATATCTCTGCTAACACCTTGGGATGGAGAGACCATTCCTCTGGATAGAAGTATTGCCTGCTGAGAAAATCCGCCTCCCAGTTGTCCACACCCGGAATGTGGATCGCTGACAGCGAACAGCTGTGGGCCTCCGCCCACTCCAGAATCTGAGATACTTCCTTCATCGCCAAGGAACTTCTCGTTCCCCCCTGATGGTTGATGTAATTCACTGAGGTTATATTGTCTGATCAACTGGGACGAACCCATAAGTGGCCAAGCCTTTAAGGCCTTGAAGATTGCCCGTAGTTCCAAAATATTGATCGGGAGGGAGGAATCCTCCTGAGTCCATAACCCCTGTGCCTTCCTGGCACCCCAAACTGCTCCCCATCCGGATAGGCTTGCGTCCGTAGTCACAATCTCCCAGGATGGTCTTAAGAAGCATGCCATATTAACCTGTGTGAGCTAAACATGCACAAAAATGTTTACTTTGTAATTAAATTGTACAAACATCCATAATGTGCTGCTTGAATCAATCTATGAATGGGATTTCAAGAGCTTAAAGGGACATGAAACACAAACATTTTCTTTCATGATTCAGATCGAGATTATAATTCTTAACTTTCCAATATACTTATTTTATCTAATTTGCTTTTTACTCTAGATATCCTTTGTTAAAAATTATACCTAGGTAGGCTCAGGAGCTGGAAACTATTTGCTGATTGGTGGCTGCACATATATTTCCCTTGTGATTGGCTTACCTAATGCTTACAGCTAGCTCCCAGCAGTGCATTGTTGCTCTTTCAAGAAAGGATACCAAGAGAATAAAGCAAAATTGATAATAGAAGTAATTTGAAAAATGGTTTACGAATCAATTATCTATCTGAATCATGAAAGAAAAAAAAATGGGGTTTCATGTCCCATAAAAGGGAAATGAAAGTTAAAAAAAATCCAATTTACTTCTATTTTCCTTACTAAGATAGGGAGAGTCCACAGCTTCATTCCTTACTGTTGGGAAATACAACACCTGGCCACCAGGAGGAGGCAAAGACACCCCAGCCAAAGGCTTAAATATCCCTCCCACTTCCTCATCACCCCAGTCATTCTTTGCCTTTCGTCACGTTAGGAAGTGGCAGAGAAATGTCAAAAGATATGGAGATTCCTGAAAAAGGGTATCTGCCCTTCGAGATAGGACTGGAGTTTTCAGTAGTCATGTCAACCTCTCTGTGAGAGTATTGATGAAAGTTATAATCTAGAGATGCAGAGAAAGTTTTTCTGAAACAATCCAGACTACTGATAACAGCTCCTAAGCAATCAGTGTTGATGAGTTTCACTGCCTGCTTTCTCTCACTCAAGTCCATGTCAGAAGCGCTGCTATAAGACTGTCACATTTGAGAGACTGTGTTCTGTTCCACAGCATGGATCCTGGAGGTAAGATTGTTTAATTTTTTTACACATAAAACGCTATAACAGGGTCACAGTGTGGCTCCATTATAGGATCCAGGGTTAATATCCTCTGAAGGGGGTTTATTGAACAGTTGGGGTTAATTAATCAGTGTATTAATTATTTACATGTTGCTTTGTGTGATTTTTTTCCTGGGCTGATAGACTGTTTTTGGCTCTAACAAACAGGTTTCACTTTTAAGTTTCACTTTCGTTTTTGAAAGTGTTGCACAGCTCCTATTACTTGCTATACTTGTAATAACAGGGAAAGTTATGTCTTGCACTCAATGTGACCGGGTGTGGTCTATGTTCATTTCCTCAATTTCGGCTGAGACTTGAAGCAGTGGAGAGCGTTTCCTCTGTTAACTGCCTGGGTCTAGGAGGTGGTGAGTGCCCCAGGCATTGGGAGTATAAAGGGGCAGTTTTCTATAATAAAAAACGTTTTTATTTGTGTCCTCCTGTGGGTATACCCTGAGCTATTGAGGACTCTGACTTGTTAGAAGGTACGCATTCTGTACTAAATCATACCTGTTTATATTGCGAGGAGGCTGTGGTTTTCCCCGCCCACTCAATTATGTTCCACATACCTTAACACTGTTATAAAGTCTGAGAAGGGCAAGTCTGCTAAGGCTCTTAGTCCCTCTGAGCCGTCTATCTCTCAGGACTCGGCGTCCCGTGAGATTACTACTCTTGCCCCATCCAGGGGGGCCTTCTTCCGGCAGACTTTGCCACGCAGTTTCAAACGGCGGTGTCTGCGGCCCTCAGTGCATTACCTCTCTCTAACAAATGCAAGAGAAAGGTTAAACATAGCTCTCCTGACCTGGAGTCATCTAAATATCGGATTTAGCTAATATGTCCCAGTTATCCGATGATTAGTTAACCTCTGTAGCTTCAGAGGGTGAACTTTCTGGGCCGGAGTCCTTAGCGTCTAAGCCTCCTGCTGCGGAGGAATCGTTAAAATTGAGCACGTGCGTTTTTTATTAAAGGAGGTTCTGTCTATGTTAGAGGTTCCAGAGGCTGCGCTGCCTGAAGAACCTATGATACCTAAATTAGACAGAGTTTATGAAGACAGGAAAGTTCTTTTGACTTTTCCTGTGCCGGTTAAGATGGCGAACATTATTAAGAACGAATGGAAAAGAATTGGTTCTTCCTTTTTCCCCCTCGTCTACTTTTAAAAGGTTGTTCCCGGTCCCGGACTCTCAACTGGATTAGTCGGGCTCCATTCCTAAGGTGGATGGTGCTATCTCTATGCTTCCTAAACATACTACTATACCTCTTGAGGATAGTTCTTCGTTCAGAGAGCCGATGTTTCAACTTATGGAATTTTTGTTTCAACTGGCGGCTGCAGTTGATGCGGTTGCTGGAGCGGCTATCTACTGGTGCGACTCTTTGTCGGAACTCATTGAGGTGGAGTCTCCCCTCGAGGATATTCAAGACAGAATTAAAGCTCTGAGAATTGCTAATTCTCTCATCGGTGATGCGAACATGCAAATTATTCGCCTAAATGCAAAGGCCTCTGGTTTTGTGGTCCTAGCCCGCCAGGCGTTCTGGTTGAAGTCTTGGTTTGCGGATAAGTCTAGACTCCTTTTTCTTCCCTTCAAGGGAAAGATTTTATTTGGTCCAGGCCTGGACTCTATTATTTCTATGGTTACTAGAGGCAAGGGTGCCTTCCTACCACAAGATAAGAAGAACAAGTCTAAGGGACGACAATCTTCTAATTTTCATTCCTTTCGTTCTGACAAATCCCAACGACAACAATCCTCTTCCAAGCCCAAGCAACGCAAGAGTACTTGGAAGCCCGCTCCGTCCTGGAATAAATCCAAGCAGAATAAGAAGTTCACCAAAAACAAATTGTCATGAAGAGGCGGCCCCCGATCCTGGATCGGATTGTTTATTGGGCAGACTGTCTCTTTTTTCAGATGCGTGGTTAAAGGACGTACAGGATTCGTGGGTCCTGGAGGTGGTATCTCAGGGATACAAGATAGGCTTCAAATCTCATCCGCCAAGGAGCAGATTCCTTCTCTCGAATCGGTCTACCAGACCAGTAACGAGGGATGCCTTTCTAGGGTGCGTTCTGGATCTATCCTTCTTAGGAGTTGTTGTCCCGGTGTCTATCAAAGAAAGAGGTTTGGGGTTTTATTCAAACCTTTATGTCGTCCCAAAGAAGGAGGGAAATTTCCGACCAATTCTGGAACTAAAGTACTTAAACAAATTTCTCAGTGTCCCTTCCTTTAAGATGGAGACAATTGTGTGGTATATAGGAGGGTAGGTTTGATGTGTGGTGTATATGTATTTTTTTGTCTGAGGAAGGGGCTAAATACCCCGAAACGTCACAATAAAAGGAAAAAACTTAGGATTTAATACCGGAGAGTGCCTGTCTATTTTTGAAGTGTAGATACGGATGTTCAGGAGCACCCTGGATAACTGCCTTTTTTTGGAGAGTGCTGGTCTATAATTGAATGACGTGTATATATATATATATATATATATATAACACATGAACCAACGACCTCTAGTAGTGAAAACTGTCAAAATTCATTTAGATTAGAGGTGGCCTTCAAGGTCTAAGAAATTAGCATATTAACCTCCTAGGTTTAGCTTTTTTTTTTTTTTTTATCTTTTTATTGAGGTTACAACAAATACAGAAAAACTTTGGTAGGGTACAGTTAGGTGAATCCATACATTTTACACAGTAAGCAGCATAATGTAGAATAAGTACCCTACTTTTGTATGCCTGCCAGGCGTCCCTTGACGTCTAGCTTACACAGAACAACCTCATTTTCAATATTAAGAGAGAAAAGAAAAATGCAAACCATGTCAGGCATCCATTGATCAACAGCTCAATTTTCAAACTTCATATAAACCTGATTGTACAATAGAGTGGTAGGAAGAGAAAGAAAGCTAAAGAGAGAAAAAAACAAAAAATTACAGAGAGAAAGAAAGGGCAAAGACTAGAGAGTAAAGGGAGGGTAATGGGGGAAGGGAGTAGTGGGGGTGGGGAAGAATCAAGCAGCAGGGCTAACCACACGTTCAGGTAGTAACCAAAGTGTGTCGCGGGACTGTGTTCCATATGGACCAAATGTCAGCATAGAGGTCAATGAGCCCTCTGTTTAAGTATACCGCTTCCTCCATTGTTCTTATTGTAGAGAGTTTCTCGAGTACTTTCCCCAAATGGGGTGCGTTAGGTTGTTTCCAGTGTCTTGCGATAGCAAGCTTGGTGGCCATCAATAATAAACAAAGAGGTGTTTTAATGATTTGGGGAGTTTGGGAATGTTTAGGTGGAGTATGTAGGTCTCTGGGCCCTTACCTGTCGGGAGAGAGAGGAGTCCGCCTAGGTCAAGGACCTTGGTCCATAGTTTCTGAATTTCAGGGCAACCCCACCAGATATGCAAGTCAACCCCCTTTGGTTACACCCTCTCCAGCACCTGTCAGAGACAGCAGTCGGGAATCTACTTAATCGGCTAGGCACCCAGTGCCATCTCGTCAAGGGTTTGTAAAATAGTTTGAAAAGTGTTACACTGTGTATTGCCTGTCTAGTATGTGCAATGGCTCTTGTCCACTCTTGGCTATCAAAAACCTGGCCTAGGTCCCTCTCCCAGGCAAGAATATTATGTGTCTTCTGGAGTGTAGGGAGGTCCTGGAGGCATTGGTAGTGAACCGTCAATGGGCGATGTCACTGCAGTCCCATTTGGTACCTAGTTTCCCAAAGTGTAGGCTCTCGTGGGGAAGATTTAAAGACCTAGGTTTAGCTTTTAACTAAGAATACCAAGAGAACAAAGCAAAATTGGTGATAAAAGTAAATTGGAAAGTTGTTTAAAATTACATGCCCTATCTGAATCATGAAAGTTTATTTTGGACTTGACTGTCCCTTTAAATTGATCATTCAAATTTACTTCTATCATCTAACTTGTTCTGGTCTTTTGGTACCCTTTGTTGAAAAGCATGTCAAGATAGGTTCAGGAGCTGCAATGCATGATTGGGAGCTAGCTGTTGATTAATGGCTGCACTTATTTGCCTCTTACCATTGTCTCATATGATGTGTCCAGTTAACTTACAGGAGTGCATTGCTGCACCTTCAATAAAGGATACCAAGAGAATGAAGCAAGAAATTGTATGTCCTATCTGAATCATGAAAGAAATATTTAGGGTTTTATGTACCTTTAAATACCCTTTTGTCTAAACATTGTACTTTGTCCCACACTCCCCAGAGATGCCAAGAAGCAAAATGCTGCAAATGGCGTATATCAGCTATTTGATTTGCAGCATTTGAAGGTTACACAATGTGCTTTTTGGCCTCTCTAAAGAATTGAATGTTGTATGTACAATTTAATTGTTTGAATTGTAGTTTAAAGGGACATGAAACCCCAAAAATATCTTTCATGATTCAGATACAGCATTCAATTTTAAACAGGTTTCCAATTTACTTTTATTATCTACCTTGCTTTGTTCTCTTGGTATCCTTTGCTGAAAAGAATACCTAGGTAGGCTCAGGAGCTGGGAGCTAGCTGCCAATTGGTGGCTGCACGCATATACCTCTTGTCAATGGTTTACAAATGTTGTCAGGCAGTTCCCATTTGTGCATTGCTGCGTCTTCAATAAGGGATACCAAGTGAATGAAGCTAAATTGATATTACAAGTACATTGAAAAGCTGTTTAAAATTACATGATTTGTATATATCATGTCCCTTTAATATTCTTAGTCGTGTAGTTATTAAAATACTCTATTGCTAGGATAATAAGACTGAGATCATTGAGTACTTCCTATTAAGGATCAGTACTAAGTTCCTCCTCTTTCATTTCAAAGCGATACTGTGAGAGTTAAAGGGACAGTATGCACTCATTTTTATATAACTGCATGTAATAGACATAACTATAAAGAATAAGATGCACAGATACCGATATAAAAATCCAGTAGAAAACTGTTTAAAAATTTACTTAGAAGCTCTCAGTTTAGCTTTGTTGAAAAGGTAGCTGGAAAGCCCACTGCAAGTGGGAAATAAGACACTTCCCCCTCCCCCTTCTTTTGCATATGAAAAGACCCTTTACACAAACAGGAGCAAGCTGGAGAAGGTAGCTGACGGTATTCACATAAAACTTTGGGGCTTGGTTAGGAGTCTGAAAATCAGAGCAATGTTATTTAAAAATAAGCAAAACTAAACATTTTTTTTTAAAAAAACCCTTCATGGACTATATAAATAGATCATCTAAAAAACATTTATGCAAAGAAAAAATGAGTGTATAATGTCCCTTTAAAGGGACATTAAACAATAATATGCTAGATGTAATGATAAATAAATGCTAGATGTAATGATATATTTAAAGCAAAGATTAGCCTGAGAATAGTATGTAGAAGTTTTTTTTTTAAATTATAGATTAGTTAAAATATATTAGTTGAAGTATTAAAGAAAGTGGTATAATATTTTTTTTTTAAAGTAACAAGTGCCACCATGTTGCAACTTAGGTTTTATCCCTTATCTCTGCTGCAAATAAGGGACAGATAAACACGTTTCTCGAGTGTAATCGAATTTAACATGCGCTGAACGCAAATGAAGACCTCATGTAAAGGGTTAGGGCTAAAAGAAATTGCACCAAACATAAATTACTTTTATATAAATAAAATCTATGGGCGCATATATATATATATATATATATATATATATATATATATACATACACACATACTGTACATATATACATATACAATGCCTTGCAAAAGTATTCACCCCCCTTGCCATTTTTCGTGTTTTGTTGCCTCACAATCTGGAATTAACATGGATTGTTTGAGGATTTGCATCATTTAATTTACAGAACATGCCCACAACTTTGAAGATGTTTTTTTTTTTTATTGTGAAGCAATAGGACAAAATAACAGAAAAAGTCAATGTGCATAACTATTCACCCCCCTAAAGTCAATACTTTGTAGAGCCACCTTTTGTGACAATCACACCTCCCAGTCACTTTGGATAAGTCTATGAGCTTGCCACATCTTACCACTGGGATTTTTGCCCATTGCTCCTTGCAAAACTGCTCCAGCTCCTTCAAGTTGCATGGTTTGTGCTTGTGAACAGCAATCTTTAAGTTTGACCACAGATTTTCTATTGGAATATATTCATATTCCTTTTTGCTACCCTTTGTCTCTACAACAAACTACATTATTCAATTACTCCTTATCCCTCTCCACCTGCACTGTTCATTAGCCCATCTCTCTTAAACTCACCCTACTTTTGTAATCATGAACTTTACCTATTCCTAAACCCTCTCTCTCCCCCCTGCAGCTCGTCTCAAAAGCAGTCTCACTACTGCAAATCTGTATCTCATCTCATGTCACTCTCCCTCTTGCTTCTACTAACTGCTGGTGACATCTCCCCTAATCCTGGTCCACAACCACTGCCAAGCCGTGCACATCCATGTGTACCATCCCATAGACTCAGAAAACAAAACTCTGCAAACCTTACTCACATTCCTCTTGCATCAAAAGCCACTACCCCTTTCACTTGCGCACTCTGGAACTCTCGCTCTGTTTGCAACAAGCTCACTTCTATACATGACCTCTTTATCTCCCGCTCCCTCAACCTTCTGGCCCTAACAGAAACCTGGCTCTCTCCCCTAGACACAGCATCCACTGCTGCTCTTTCACATGGGGGTCTCCACCTTCAGCCACACTCCTAGGTCTGGTAATAGACAAGGAGGTGATGTAGGCATTTTACTTTCCTCTCGTTGCACCTTTCAACAAATACATCCCATCTTATCCCTCATTCGAAACCCACATGATTTGCCTATTCTCCCCTCTCTCTGTACGTGTTGCAGTCATATACCGACCCCCTGGCTCCTCAACTCAATTTCTAAATCACTTGGCTGCCTGGCCACCTTATTTCCTTTCCTCAGACACCCCTTCCCTCATTCTCGACGACTTCAACATCCCCCTTAAGAATCCCACTGCCTCATCTGCAAAACAACTTCTGCAACTCACTTCCTCTTTTGGTCTGTCACAATTGACTGATTCTCCCACTCACAAAGACGGTCACTCTCTTGACCTGATCTTTAGCTATCGATGCACTCTATCAAACTTCACAAACTCCCTCTTTCTGACCACCATCTCCTTACTTGCACCATATCATCCCTTCCTACAACTCTCCCTCCTTCTACTCCTCCCACCAAACTTCACAGAAGCATTATGTCTTTAGATCAGAAACAGCTTGCTAATTCCATGAAACCGCTCCTCTCATCTTCTCCTCCTTTTCCTGCCCTGAACAATCTATCTGCCACTATAATTCCACCCTTATATCCGTCCCTGACAATCTCGCCCCTCTTACCATTGCTCGGAAATCACACACTCATCCTCAGCCCTGGCATACTCCTTTGAAAAAGGTACCTACGCTGATGTTCCTGTACTGCTGAACGACACTGGAGAAAATCTCGGAGTTCAGCTGATTTTCTTTATTACAAATTCATCTTGAACTCCTACTATTTTGCCCTTAATCTCCATAAGCAACACTACTTCTCTACTCCTATCTTTAATCTTTCTTCAAACCCAAAACGTCTGTTCTCTACTTGCAATACTTTCCTCTGCCCTCCCCCACCTCCTAATACAACTTCTCTGTCAGCTCAAGACTTTGCCAGCCACTTCAATAACAAAATTGACTCCATCAGAAATGAAATCAGCTCTCAACATAATTCCATTCTCTCCCCCCTCAAATGCTCTCACTTAACCACAACCCACATAACCTGGAACTTAGCTCATTCTCCCCTGTTACTGAAGAAGTTTCGGCACTTATACTGCACTCTCCCCTCACTACCTGTCCCCTTGACCCTATCCCCTCACAGCCACTCCCTCCTTCTCTGCTACCCTTACACCTATACTACCACACATTTTCAACCTCTCCCTCAGCACCGGTATATTTCCCTCATCGCTGAAACATGCACTGGTCACACCTATCCTCAAAAAACCTTCCCTTGATACTACCTCCCCATCCAACTACCATCCTATTTTCCTCCTCCCTCTTGCCTCTAAGCTTCTCGAAAAACTAGTATATGCACGCCTATCCCATTTCCTTACGTTAAACTCCTTTCTTGACCCACTGCAATCTGGATTTCGTCCCCATCACTCCACAGAGACAGCTATTGTTAAGGTTACCAACGACCTACTTACAGCAAAATCAAAAGGCCACTTCTCTCTGCTTATCCTCCTTGATCTGTCCGCAGCCTTTGACACTGTTGACCACCCTCTTTTGCTCCAAACCCTCCAATCCTTCGGCATCTGCGACACAGCCCTTTCATGGCTCTCTTCCTACCTGTCAAACTGTACCTTTAGTGTAGCCTTCTATGGGGCCTCCTCTGCCCCGTCACCACTTTCTGTCGGAGTACCGCAAGGCTCTGTCCTCGGTCCCCTTCTCTTCTCAATCTACACGTCATCACTAGGTTCCCTAATAAAGTCCAACAGTTTCCAATATCATTTGTATGCCAACGAAACCCAAATCTACTTCTCTGCACCAGACCTATCTCCTTCCCTTCTAACCCGTGTCACTAACTGTCTTTCTCACATCTCTTCCTGGATGTCCTCTCACTACCTCAAGCTAAATCTCTCCAAAACGGAACTCCTCATTTTACCCCCTTCTTCAAAAATCTTCACCCCCAATCTCTCTATAACTAACTGTCGACAACTCCATCATTACCCCTACCCCGCATGCCCGATGTCTCGGGGTCACATTTGACTAAGATCTTTCTTTCACTCCTCACATTCAGTCCTTGGCTAAAGCTTGCCGCTTCCACCTTAAAAACATCTTGAAAATTTGACACTTCCTTACACAAGACACAAATAAGATTTTAATCCATTCTCTCATTCTATCCCGCCTCGATTACTGCAACTCTGTCCTCTCTGGTCTCCCCACCTGCCGCCTAGCTCCTTTACAATCCATAATGAATGCCTCTGCCAGACTCATCTTCCTTACACGTCTCTGCTGCTCCTCTCTGACAATCCCTTCACTGGTTTCCTCTTGGAAAAAACACAAAATTCTCACTGACATACAAAGCCCTCAACTGCACTGCTCCCCCCTATATCTCAGACCTTGTCTCCAGATACTCTCCCTCCCGTCCCCTTCGCTCTGCTCATGACCTCCTACTCTCCTCCTCTCTGGTTACCTCATCGCACTTCCATTTACAGGACTTCTCCAGACTGGCTCCCATCTTGTGGAACTCTCTGCCTTGCCCCACAAGGCTCTCCCCTAGTTTTGAAAGCTTCAAGCGCTCCCTAAGACTCTACTGTTTAGGGATGCATACAACCTATGCTAACCTTACTTTATACCAGTTCCACTCCTCCATTGCTATCCCCTGAACCCCCTTAGCATGTAAGTCTAAGAGTCCAGCTGTTTGTAGATAACCTTCTTAAGAGCTGACTACAAAAGTGCAACTCTTGGCAGGGCCCTCTACCCATTTGATCCCTATTATTGTTTTGTTGTACCCCCCCCTTTGTTTATAGCGCTGCGGAATCTGTTGGCACTCTACAAATAACCGATAATAATAATAATTGGATTGAGGTATGGACTTTGACTAGGCCATTCCAACACATTTACATGTTTCCCCTTAAACCACTCAAGTGTTGCTTTAGCAGTGTGTTTGGGGTCATTGTCTGCTTGAAGGTGAACCTCCGTCCTAGCCTCAAATCACGCACAGTGGTACAGGTTTTGCTCAAGAATATCCCTGTATTTAGCACCATCCATTTTTCCCTCAACTCTGACCAGTTTCCCAGTCCCGGGTGCTGAAAAACATCCCCACAGCATGATGCTGCCACCACCATGTTTCACTGTGGGGATGGTGTTCTTTGGGTGATTTGATGTGTTGGGTTTGCGCCAGACATAGCGTTTTCTTTGATGGCCGAAAAACATAATTTATGCTTACCTGATAAATTTATTTCTCTTGTAGTGTATCCAGTCCACGGATCATCCATTACTTATGGAATATATTCTCCTTCCCAACAGGAAGTTGCAAGAGTCCACCCACAGCAAAGCTGCTATATAGCTCCTCCCCTAACTGCCATACTCAGTCATTCGACCGAAAACATGCAGAGAAAGGAAAAACCATAGGGTGCAGTGGTGACTGTAGTTCAAATGAAAAAATTACCTGCCTTAAAGTGACAGGGCGGGCCGTAGACTGGATACACTACAAGAGAAATAAATTTATCAGGTAAGCATAAATTATGTTTTCTCTTGTTAAGTGTATCCAGTCCACGGATCATCCATTACTTATGGAATACCAATACCAAAGCTAAAGTACACGGATGATGGGAGGGACAAGGCAGGTACTTAAACGGAAGTTACCACTGCCTGTAAGAAACCCTTTCTCCCAAAAATAGCCTCCGAAGAAGCAAGGTATCAAATTTGTTAAATTTGAAAAAGTATGAAGCGCAGACCAAGACTCCGTCTTGTAAATCTGTTCAACAGAAGCCACATTTAAAAAAGGCCCAAGTGAAAACCACAGCTCTAGTAGAATGAGCTGTAATCCCTTCAGGAGGCTGCTGTCCTGCAGTCTCATAAGCTAAATGAATTATGCTTTTTAACCAAAAAGACAGAGAGGCTGCTGAAGTCTTTTGACCTCTCCTCTGTCCAGAATAGACAACAAACAAGGTGAACGTTTGATGAAAACTGTAGTAGCTTGTAAGTAAAACTTTAAAGCCCAAACCACGTCCAATATTGTGTAATAGACGTTCCTTCTTTGAGGAAGGATTAGGATACAAGCATGGAACAACTATCTCTTGAGTGATGTTCTTGTTAGATACCACCTTAGGAAAAAACCCAGGTTGGTACGCAGGACTACCTTATCCGTACGACCAGATAAGGAGAATCACATTGTAACACAGATAACTTGGAGACTCTACGAGTCGAGGAAATAGCTACCCAAAAGGAACTTTCCAAGATAAAGATTGATATCTATGGAACAAAAAAGGTTCAAACGGAACTTCTTGAAGAAACCTTAAGAACCAGGTTTAAGCTCCATGGTGGAGCAACAGTTTTAAACACGGGCTTGGATCTAACCAAAGCCTGACCAAATGCCTGAACGTCTAGAATACCTGCCAGACGCTTGTGCAAAAATCTGTCCCTTTTAAGGAATTAGCTGACAACCCTTTTCTCCAAAACATCTTGGAGAAAAGATAATATCCTGGGAATCCAGACTTTACTCCATGAGTAACCCTTGGATTCATAACAATCAGATATTTACACCATATCTATGTTCAATTTTCCTAGAGACTTTCATGTCTGTATTAAGGTATCAATGACTGACTCGGAGAAGCCATGCTTTGATAACATCAAGCATTCAGTCTCCAGGCAGTCCATCTCAGATTGATTCTATTTAGATGGTTGAAAGGACCCTGAGGTAGAGGGACCTGTCTCAGAAGCAGAGACCGTGATGGAAAGGATGACATGTCCACCAGATCTGCATACCAGGTCCTGCGTGGCTACGCAGGCGCTGACAAAAACACCAAAGCCCTCTCCTGCTTGGTCTTGACCTCCGGAGGAATCCCACTCCCCCGGAAGAAAAGTCTGACGACTTAGAAAAACCACCTCCCAGTTCTCAACACCTGGGATATGGATAGCTGATAGACAAGAGTGAGTCTCTGTCCAGTGAATTATTGTAAGACTTCTAACATCGCTAGGGAACTTCTGTTCCCCCTTGATGGCTGATGTAAACCACAGTCGTGTATATTGTCCGACTGAATATGATGTACCTCAGAGTTGCTTAACTGAGGCCAAGTCTGAAGAGCATGGAATATCACTCCCAGTTCCAGAATATTTATTAGAAGGAGGGTCTCCTCCTAAGTCCACTATCCCTGAGCCTTCAGGGAGTTCCAGACTGCATCCCAACCTAAAAGGCTGGCATCTATTGTAACAATTGTCCCATCTGACCTGCGGAAGGTCATACCCTTGGACAGATGGACCCGACATAGTCACCAGAGAATCTCTGGTCTCTTGGTCCAGGTTTAACAGGGGGACAAACCTGTGTAATCCCCGTTCCTCTGACTGAGCATGCATAGTTGCAGCGGTCTGAAATGTAGACGTGCAAACGGTACTATGTCCCTTGCCGCTACCATTAAGCCGATATCATTCATGTACTGAGCCACCGAAGGGCGCGGATGGAATGAAAAACACGGCAGAAATTTAGAAACTTTGACAACCTGGACTCCGTCAGGTAAATTTTCATTTCTACAGAATCTATCAGAGTCCCTAAGAGGGAAACCCTTGAGATTGGGGATAGAGAACTCTTTCCTTGTTCACTTTCCACCCATTTGATCTCAGAAATGCCAGTACTACGTCCGTATGAGACTTGGCAATTTGGATGTTTGACGCCTGTATCAGGATGTCGTCTAAATAAGGGGCCACTTCTATGCCCCGCGGCCTAAGGACCGCCAAAGCGATCCCAGAACCTCCATAAAGATTCTTGGGGCTGTAGATATCCCAACGGAAAGAGCTACAAACTGGTAATGCCTGTCTAGAAAGGCAAACCTGAAAAACGATGGTGATCTTTATGCATCACAATGTGAGGATAAACATCCTTCAAATCCATTGTAGTCCTCTATTGACTCTCCTGGATCATAGTTAAGATGGTACGAATAGTTTCCATCTTAAAAGACGGAATTCTGAGGAATTTGTTTAAGATCTTTAGATCCAAAATAGGTCTGAAGGTTCCCTCTCCTTGGGAACCACAAACAGATTTGAGTAAAAACTCTGTCCCTGTTCCTCTCTTGGAACTGGATGGATCTCGTACACAATGTAAGAATGCCTCCTTCTTTATCTGGTTTGCAGATAATTGGAAAGGCGAAATCTCCCCTTTTTTTGGGGGGGAATCTTTGAAATCCAGAATATATCTCTGGGATATAAATTCCAATGCCTAGGGATCCTGGGCATCTCTTGCCCACGCCTGGGCGAAGAATGAAAGTCTGCCCCCTATAGGATCCGTTACCGGATAGGGGTCCGTTCCTTCATGCTGCCTTAGAGGCAGCAGCAGGCTCCTTGGCCTGCTTATCTTTGTTCCAGGTCCGATTGTCTCCAGACCGCCTTGGACTGAGCAAAAATTCCCTCTTGTTTTGCCTTAGAGGAAGTGGATGCCACACCTGCCCTGAAGTTTTCAAAGGCACGAAAATTAGACCTTTCTTGGCCCTTGATTTGGACCTATCCTGAGGAAGGGCATGACCTTTTCCTCCAGTGATATAAGCAATAATCTCCTTCAAACCAGGCCCGAATAGGGTCTGCCCCTTGAAGGGAAGTTAAGTAGCTTATTTATTAAAGTCACGACAGCTGACCATGATATAAGCCATAGCGCTCTGTGCGCCAGTATAGTAAAAAAACAGAATTCTTAGCCGTTAGTCTAGTCAAATGAACAAAGGCATCAGAAAACAAAGGAATTGGCTAGCATAAGCTTGTCAAATATATTCATCCAATGGAGTCGCTAACTGTAAAGCCTCATCAAGAGACTCAACCCAGAACGCCGCAGCAGCAGTGACAGAAGCAATGTATGCAAGGTGCTGCAGGATAAAACCCTGTTGAATAAACATTTTTTATCCATTGGATCTAAAAAGCACAACTGTCCTCGCCAGAGGTAGTGGTACGCCTAGCTAGAGTAGAAACTCTTCTCTCCACCTTAGGAACTGTCTGCCAGAAGTCCCGTGTGGTCGTAACTATTAGAAAACATTCTTCTAAAAAATAGGAGGGGAAGAGAACGGCACACCTGGTCTATCCCATTCCTTATTAAAAAAAAAATAAATTTTTTTTTAATAAACCTCTTTAGGTATTGGCAAAAACATCAGTACACACCGGCACTGCATATTATTTATCCAGTCTACACAATTTCTCTGGCCCTGCGATTGTACACATTCATTCAGAGCAGCCAAAGCCTCCCTGAGCAACAAGTGGAGGTTCTCAAGCATAAATTTTAAATGTAGAAATATCAGAATCAGGTTAAATCATCTTCCCTGAGTCAAAAAAAAAACCCCACAGACTAAGCATATTGTGAGGTAGTATCATACATGGTTCTTAAAGCGTCTGTATGCTCTGTATCTACCCCCAGAGCTATCTGCTTTCCTTTAATTTCAGGTAGTCTGACTAATACTGCTGCCAGAGTATTATTCACCACCTTTGCCATGTCTTGTAAAATAAACGCTATGGGTGCCCTTGATGTACTTGGCGCCATTTGAGCGTGAGTCCCTAAAGCGTGAGTCAAAAGGTCTGACACGTGGGGAGAGTTAGTCGGCATAACTACCCCCACGACAGAATCCACTGGTGATAATGTTTTTAAAGACAAAAAATTATCTTTATTGTTTAACATGAAATCAGTACATCTGGTACACATTCTAAGATGGGGTTCCACCATGGCTTTAAAACATAATGAACACAGAGCTTCCTCTATGTCAGACATGTTAGAACAGACTAATAATGAGACTAGTAAGCTTGGAAAACACTTTAAATCAAGTTAACAAGCAAATATATAAAACGTTACTGTGCCTTTAAGAGAAACAAATTTTGTCAAAATTTGAAAAACAGTGAAAAAAGGCAGTAAAACAAACGAAATTTTTACAGTACATGTAATAAGGTAACAGAGCATTGCACCCACTTGCAAATGGATGATTAACCCCTTAATGCAAAAAACAGATAAAAAAAAACGACAGACGTTTTTAAAAACAGACACAACAAACTGCCACAGCAGAGCTGTGGATTACCTTCCCTATAAACGATTTTGGAAGTCTTTTTAGCCCTTTAGAAATGTCCTGTAGTATTCATGGGACTGCTGAGGGAATCTGGATGATTCATTTTGTAATTTTAACTGCGCAAAAAAGCGCTAAATTAGGCCCTTCCCACTCATATTACAACAGTGGGAAGCTTCAGTTAACTGTTTCTATGCAAAATTTAAGCCAGCCATGTGGAAAAAACTTAGGCCCCAATAAGTTTTATCACCAAACATATGTTAAAAAAACGATTAAACATGCCAGCAAACGTTTTAAAACACCTTTTTACAAGAGTATGTATCTCTATTAATAAGCCTGATACCAGTCGCTTTTACTGCATTTAAGGCTATACCAACATTACAGTGTTATCACCAATGTACGTTAAAAAACGATTAAACATGCCAGCAAACGTTTTAAAACACATTTTTATAAGAGTATGTATCTCTATTAATAAGCCTGATACCAGTCGCTATCGCTGCATTTAAGGCTTTACTTACATTACTTCGGTATCAGCAGTATTTTCTTAGTCAATTCCATTCCTAGAAAAATATTTTACTGCACATACCTTATCTGCAGGAAAACCTGCACGCCAATCCCCCTCTGAAGTACCTCACTCCTCAGAATGTGTGAGAACAGCAAATGGATCTTAGTTACGTCTGCTAAGATCATAGAAAAACGCAGGCAGATTCTTCTTCCAAATACTGCCTGAGATAAACAGCACACTCCGGTGCCATTTAAAAATAACAAACTTTTGATTGAAGAATAAACTAAGTATAAAAAACCACAGACTCTCACGACCTCCTATCTATGTTGAGGCTTGCAAGAGAATGACTGAGTATGCCAGTTAGGGGAGGAGCTATATAGCAGCTTTGCTGTGGGTGGACTCTTGCAACTTCCTGTTGGGAAGGAGAATATATTCCATAAGTAATGGATGATCCGTGGACTGGATACACTTAACAAGAGAAAGTTAAATTTTAGTCTCATCGGACCAGAGCACCTTCCTCCATACATTTTGGGAGTCTCCTACATGCCTTTTCGCAAACTCAAAACGTGCCATTTTGTTTTTTGCTGAAAGTAATGGCTTTCTTCTGGCCACTCTGCCATAAAGCCCAACTATATGCGTACAGCTTATTGTTGTCCTATGTACAGATACTCCAGTCTCTGCCCGTGGACCTCTGCAGCTCCTCCAGGGTTACCCTAGGTATCTGTGCTGTCTCTCTGATTAATGTTCTCCTTGCCCGGTCCGTGATTTTATGTGGGCGGCCGTCTCTTGGCAGGTTTGCTGTTGTGCCATGTTCTTTCCATTTGGTTATGATAGATTTGATGGTGCTCCTCAGGATCATCAAAGATTTGGATATTTTTTTTTATAACCTAACCCTGACTTGTACTTCTCAACAACGTTGTCCCTTACTTGTTTGGAGAGTTCCTTGGTCTTCATGGCAGTGTTTAGTTAGTGGTGCCTCTTGCTTAGGTGTTGCAGCCTCTGGGGCCTTTCAATCATGTGACACTTAGATTGCACACAGGTGGACATAATTTCAATAATTATGTGACTTCTGAAGGTAATTGGTTGCACCAGAGCTTTTTATGGGCTTCATAACAAAGGGGGTGAATACATATGCACATGCCAATTTTCTGTTTTCTATTTCTAAAAAATAGTTTTATGTATATATTTTTCTCATTTCACTTCACCAAATTAGACTAGTGTGTTCTGATCCATCACATAAAATTCAGATTAAAAAAAAAACAAAAAAACATTGAACTTAAAGGGCCACTGTAAGTAAATATTTTCTATGCCTGTTACTAACTAACTACCCCAAATACGCTTTTTATCAATAGCATATCATTAACATATCTCTACCGTATATCAGAAATCTTGTCTGCAAATTTAATTGTTTTCCAAACCCACTCCGTGGGTATCCTTTGCTCTGTACCAATCCGTTTACAATACCTAGGTTTCAAAATGGCGCTTTAAACACAAAGTTATTGGTTTAAGTATTTTGAACATGCAGTGCTGAAAATAGTGGGCAGGATAACGACATCATCGGCAAATAAAAGCTATAACTTTTAGAACGTTATGAAACTTCGTTTTGGAGAAAATATAGGTCAGTAGGTTTTAATTAATGTTTATTAACTTTAATATGTTAGTTGTTTAGCTTAAAAATTATAACAGAAAGTATAATCCTTTAAGGCTGTAATGTAACAAAAATAGGTATAAAGTCAAGGGGGTGAATACTTTTGCAAGGCATTGTACATATACACAGTTTTATTTAAATAATAATTTTTTTATTTAAATTTAAATACAAAAAATTGGCAAAACACTTGTAGAAATTTAGCGCAACAACATGTGTCGGGAGATATAAAGTAAGCAAGCCAAGTTGGAAGAGAAAAGTGGGGATGCAGGAGGATACAGACTTTTCAAACAGTACCCCTCTGTCAACTGCACCATACCACTACGGTCGTTGTAGAGACTTTTCGGCTTGTCAGAATTTCCGATTACACAGGCACCAAATAACATTCATCCGCTGTGTGCAAATTAGCATCGGTTTTACCTCTGTGGCATGCTCATCTATTTTCCATTACAGTCTCCAAAACATACAGGCGATTGCCAATGATGCACAGGAATTGAAGACTTTGTCACGCTGCAAAATTCAGCAGCAAGCTCCGACGGCTCCAATAACCAGCATGGATGCTACGTAGGTCAGCTACGCAAAGACGCCAACACGTGTTTCACCCCACGTCATCAGGAAAACGGGGCTTCATCAGGGCATGTGACTTAGCACGTCATAGGTGCTAATTTATAGCGAACTAAAGTAACGCCCATATTTGAAGGTGAAAAAATAAAATAACAGTGCATATACAAAATATTATAATTGTGAGAAAATCAACTCTAAACACATAAAAATATTAGAACATTCAATATGCCACAAAACCAGAAATGCTGGAGGCATGGTTAGTATTAATCAAAAAACTGAACTTTCGGATGTAGGGGAGATTAAAATATTAGGCTAAATATACGGACATATATAAACAAGGGAAGCCTTTAAAGAAAGCTGCCCATGTCCAATTTTTTCATTTAAACCATTCTGCCCAATAGTAGAGAGGTTATAGATCCACCTGCATTCTTTCTGCAGGAAGACTTTGTCATTATTTCCCCCTCTACCATTGGTGATGCCCTTGTCGATGCCTGTCACCCTCATACCATCAGGTATGCTATTATGGTAACTTTCAAAGTGTCTAGCGACACTACTGGTTTGTAATTTATTCTTGATGTCGTCCCTGTGTTCCAGGATTCTGTCTTTCAGAATCCGTCTCGTTTTGCCAACATAGAAACAAGGACATGAGCAAGAAAGAAGGTAAACAACACCTTCTGTGTTACAATTGAAAAAGTACTTCAATTTATAGATTTTATCTTTATTCACTGAGAAAACTTTGGTCTGTAGCATAATGACAAAGTCCTCCTGCAGAAAGAATGCAGGTTGATCTATAACCTCTCTACTATTGGGCAGAATGGTCTAAATGAAAAATTGGACATGGGCAGCTTTCTTTAAAGGCTTCCTTTGTTTATATATGTCCGTATATTAAGCCTAATATTTTAATCTCCCCTACATCCGAAAGTTCAGTTTTTTGATTAATACTAACCATGCCTCCAGCATTTCTGTTTTTGTGGCATATTGAATGTTCTAATATTTTTATGTGTTTAGAGTTGATTTTCTCACAATTATAATATTTTGTATATGCACTGTTATTTTATTTTTTCACCTTCAAATATGGGCGTTACTTTAGTTCGCTATAAATTAGCACCTATGACGTGCTAAGTCACATGCCCTGATGAAGCCCCGCTTTCCTGACGACGTGGGGTGAAACACGTGTTGGCGTCTTTGCGTAGCTGACCTACGTAGCATCCATGCTGGTTATTGGAGCCGTCGGAGCTTGCTGCTGAATTTTGCAGCGTGACAAAGTCTTCAATTCCTGTGCATCATTGGCAATCGCCTGTATGTTTTGGAGACTGTAATGGAAAATAGATGAGCATGCCACAGAGGTAAAACCGATGCTAATTTGCACACAGCGGATGAATGTTATTTGGTGCCTGTGTAATCGGAAATTCTGACAAGCCGAAAAGTCTCTACAACGACCGTAGTGGTATGGTACGCTTGACTGCTTTACGCATGCTAACATACCGGCTGTATTCATTTCATTCATCTATAACTAACTGCCATACTTTGTCATGTGTTTTCATCTGCACATCTACGGCAACTGTGTACTGTGAATTACCTTGCTCTCTACCTCGGGACTCTATACTAGTCCTATTTGCTGCAATTTGGGGACTCCTTACATCATATGTCTCCTAAAGGAACATACGCTTGCTTAATGTGTTTGACTACTCATCACTTATGATGCTTATGATGGTTATTTCTGTGCTATTAATTGTTTCCTTGTCTTAAATAATTTTGTATGTTTATACAGGACAAGGACTGCATTTGGGAAAGTCAGGTATTCACCTATTTAATGTCTCAGTTTTCACTAAAACCATTTAGGTCTGAGGTACATTAGTGAATAAACCTTCCCCTCTGCAGCACTTGATCTAGCCATTAGTTTTTGCTCCATACCTGCATGGGTTTACATGGGCCGGCCCTTTTGTATGTCATTTATTTTTTATTTATGTCTTGATGTTGCCACTATATTTTGTTTTGGTTTATATCTATATGCCTTTGTATAGTTGGATCTAGCCTGGGCTGGGGCAACTGGCTGCACAATAAAACCTCCTTTTCACTAAGTAAATTTCTACAAGTGTTTTGCCAATTTTTTCAAAAGAGTGCTGTATTCCCAGTCTTTTATAAATGTCATTATTTTATGTCATTTCTCTTCTTAATTATTTTTGTCAATATTACTAAATGGGTCTGCACCAACATTGTTACTATTAAAGGAGAAATTTTTCCTAAATTCAAAAAGTGTTTGAGTACACTCATCACTTTTAACACTTGGCTTGTTGCAATTTTTTCCATCCACTCACAATTACAAATAGTTATATATATATATATATATATATATATCTGTCGAAATAATAATTCTATAATATTTATGAATGTATTTTACTGTGCATTTACTGAAAATATTTAAATGTTCTTGACATACAGGAAAATGTTATTTTTATTTTAAATATACCTGTATATAAATAGGTGTAGATATATATATATATATATATATATATATTAGATATATATTTTACATTAACTTTATCACATACATACAGTATATATACTGTATATATATTTATATTTAATAATTTAAAAAAAATTTGACGTGAAGAACATAGGAATATAAAATATGCATTATGCGTTTCTGGTTTCACGCTTTAGGTTGAGTTAGGGCGCATGAAAAATGAGTTATCTTAAGAAACATTATTGAAATATAAAATATTAATTAATATATTTGTAAAATCTGCAAAAAGACAGTACCGCACTATATTGCAAACATATTTTCGGTTAAGCAATTCTACGATCGTTCCCTAATCTGATTGGATGATCAGCCCACACCCCTATCATATACATAGAGAGCGCACAAAGCACCAATACGCATGCGCAATACATCTCTACTTACGATAATATTTTTCAGTACACAAAGGACATTTTAGCAAAGAACCACATAAGAAAAAACTGCCTTGAGAGTTTTTAACAAAAAAGAGGCATTTTATTTATTATTTCTAGTCATTGCTCCGGTTTAAGCACTTTGGGAAGTAACGAATAGTCCAGCCTCTAATTGGTGGATTATCTCACACACCTCCCCAGTCACATGTAGACAAGAGCCAATCAGAGCTTTGCAAACTCGATGCTAATAACCCAAACTCCATATTTAAGTCCCCAGTTTGTATCAGCAATCACACTCGAAAAACATAATTTATGCTTACCTGATAAATTTATTTCTCTTGTAGTGTATCCAGTCCACGGATCATCCATTACTTGTGGGATATTCTCCTTCCCAACAGGAAGTTGCAAGAGGATCACCCACAGCAGAGCTGCTATATAGCTCCTCCCCTAACTGCCATATCCAGTCATTCGACCGAAACAAGCCGAGAAAGGAGAAACCATAGGGTGCAGTGGTGACTGAAGTTTAATTAAAATTTAGACCTGCCTTAAAAGGACAGGGCGGGCCGTGGACTGGATACACTACAAGAGAAATAAATTTATCAGGTAAGCATAAATTATGTTTTCTCTTGTTAAGTTTATCCAGTCCACGGATCATCCATTACTTGTGGGATACCAATACCAAAGCTTAAGTACACGAATGATGGGAGGGACAAGGCAGGAACTTAAACGGAAGGAACCACTGCCTGTAGAACCTTTCTCCCAAAAACAGCCTCCGAAGAAGCAAAAGTATCAAATTTGTAAAATTTTGAAAAGGTATGAAGCGAAGACCAAGTCGAAGCCTTGCAAATCTGTTCAACAGAGGCCTTATTTTTAAAGGCCCAGGTAGAAGCCACAGCTCTAGTAGAATGAGCTGTAATTCTTTCAGGGGGCTGCTGTCCAGCAGTCTCATATGCTAAACGGATTATACTCCGAAGCCAAAAAGAAAGAGAGGTTGCCGAGGCCTTTTGACCTCTCCTCTGTCCAGAGTAAATAACAAACAGGATGATGTTTGGCGAAAATCTTTAGTAGCCTGCAAGTAAAACTTCAATGCACGGACTACGTCTAGATTATGCAAAAGACGTTCCTTCTTTGAAGAAGGATTAGGGCATAATGATGGAACAACAATCTCTTGATTGATATTCTTGTTAGAAACCACCTTAGGTAAAAACCCAGGTTTTGTACGCAGAACTACTTTATCTGAATGAAAGATCAGATAAGGAGAATCACAATGTAAGGCAGATAACTCAGAGACTCTTCGAGCCCAGGAAATAGCCATCAGAAAAAGAACTTTCCATGATAGAAGTTTGATATCAATAGAATGAAGGGGTTCAAACGGAACTTTAAGAACCAAGTTTAAGCTCCATGGGGGAGCAACAGGTTTAAACACAGGCTTAATTCTAACTAAAGCCTGACAAAATGCCTGAAAGTCTGGAACTTCTGCCAGACGCTTGTGTAAAAGAATAGACAGAGCAGAAATCTGTCCCTTTAAAGAACTAGCTGATAGTCCTTTGTCCAAACCCTCTTGGAGGAAGGACAATATCCTAGGAATCCTAACCCTACTCCATGAGTAATTCTTGGATTCACACCAATGAAGATATTTACACCAAATCTTGTGGTAAATTTTCCTGGTGACAGGCTTTCGTGCCTGTATTAAGGTATCAATTACTGACTCGGAGAAGCCACGCTTTGATAGGATCAAGCGTTCAATCTCCATGCAGTCAGTCTCAGAGAAAGTAGATTCGGATGATTGAAAGGACCTTGTATTAGAAGGTCTTGTCTCAGAGGCAGAGTCCATGGTGGAAAGGATGACATGTCCACTAGGTCTGCATACCAGGTCCTGCGTGGCCGCGCAGGCGCTTTCAATATCACCGATGCTCTCTCCTGTTTGATTTTGGCAATCAGACGAGGGAGCAGAGGAAACGGTGGAAACACATAGGCCAGGTTGAAGAACCAAGGTGCTGCTAGAGCATCTATCAGTGCCGCTTCTGGGTCCCTGGACCTGGATCCGTAACAAGGAAGCTTGGCGTTCTGGCGAGATGCCATGAGATCCAGTTCTGGTTTGCCCCAACGGAGAACCAATTGAGCAAACACCTCCGGATGGAGTTCCTACTCCCCCGGATGAAAAGTCTGACGACTTAGAAAATCCGCCTCCCAGTTCTCTACCCCTGGGATATGGATCGCTGATAGGTGGCAAGAGTGAGTCTCTGCCCAGCGAATTATCTTGGAGACTTCTGACATCGCTAGGGAACTCCTGGTCCCCCCTTGATGGATGATGTAAGCCACAGTCGTGATGTTGTCCGACTGAAATCTGATGAACCTCAGTGTTGCTAACTGAGGCCAAGCTAGAAGAGCATTGAATATTGCTCTTAACTCCAGAATATTTATTGGGAGGAGTTTCTCCTCCTGAGTCCATGAACCCTGAGCCTTCAGGGAGTTCCAGACTGCACCCCAACCTAGAAGGCTGGCGTCTGTTGTTACAATGGTTCAATCTGGCCTGCGAAAGGTCATACCTTTGGACAGATGGACCCGAGATAACCACCAGAGAAGAGAATCTCTGGTTTCCTGATCCAGATTTAGTAGAGGGGACAAATCTGTGTAATCCCCATTCCACTGACTGAGCATGCATAATTGCAGCGGTCTGAGATGCAGGCGCGCAAATGGCACTATGTCCATCGCCGCTACCATTAAGCCGATTACTTCCATGCACTGAGCCACCGTGGGGCGCGGAATGGAGTGAAGAACACGGCAAGCATTTAGAAGTTTTGATAACCTGGACTCCGTCAGGTAAATTTTCATTTCTATAGAATCTATCAGAGTCCCTAGGAAGGAAACCCTTGTGAGAGGAGATAGAGAACTCTTTTCTTCGTTCACTTTCCACCCATGCGACCTCAGAAATGCCAGAACTATCTCTGTATGAGACTTGGCAATTTGAAAGCTTGACGCCTGTATCAGGATGTCGTCTAGGTTAGGAGCCACCGCTATTAACAAGCAATATAAAAAACGTTACTGTGCCTTTAAGAGAAACAAATTTTGGCAAAATTTGAAATAACAGTGAAAAAAGGCAGTTACACTAACTAAGTTTTTACAGTGTATGTAACAAGTTAGCAGAGCATTGCACCCACTTGCAAATGGATGATTAACCCCTTAATACAAAAAACAGATTAACAAAACGAAAAATATGTTTTTTAAACAGTCATAACAACTGCCACAGCTCCTACTTTTGAAGCCTTTTGAGCCCATCAGAGATGTCCTATAGCATGCAGGGGACTGCTGAGGGAAGCTGAATGTCACAGTTTGTAATTTTAACTGCACCAACTGTAACTTTTATACTATAACAGAGAAAAGCCTCAGGAAAACTGTTTCTAGCAAAAATAAAGCCAGCCATGTGGAAAAAACTAGGCCCCAATAAGTTTTATCACCAAAGCATATATAAAAACGATTAAACATGCCAGCAAACGTTTTATATTACACTTTTATAAGAGTATGTATCTCTGTTAATAAGCCTGATACCTGTCGCTATTAAATCACTGCATTTAGGCTTATCTTACATTAATCCGGTATCAGCAGCATTTTTCTAGCAAGTTCCATCCCTAGAAATATGTTTACTGCACATACCTTATTGCAGGAAAACCTGCACACCATTCCCTCTCTGAAGTTACCTCACTCCTCAGAATATGTGAGAACGGCAATGGATCTTAGTTACTTCTGCTAAGATCATAGAAATCACAGGCAGATTCTTCTTCTAATGCTGCCTTTGATAAAACAGTACACTCCGGTACCATTTAAAAATAACAAACTTTTGATTGCAGTTAAGAAACTAACTATAATACACCACTCTCCTCTTACTACGTCCATCTTTGTTGAGAGTTGCAAGAGAATGACTGGATATGGCAGTTAGGGGAGGAGCTATATAGCAGCTCTGCTGTGGGTGATCCTCTTGCAACTTCCTGTTGGGAAGGAGAATATCCCACAAGTAATGGATGATCCATGGACTGGATACACTTAACAAGAGAAATATCCTCTGATGAAGAAGGTAACCTATTGTTTATAAACCTTTGAAACGCGTAAGGAGAGATATGAAAGAGACTTTATTTAACTGTATACCATAATTGCGCTTATGCCGGTTTCCTGCACTTCTGACTGATGTTACTAACCTGTAGGCCTTGGAAATTTGCAACTGTTGTATGATATGACAAACTGATACCTCATACTGGATTCAGGTTTTAGAATGTGAGAATTTTATACATACTAAATAAATATATGTTTTAAGCTTACAAACAGTGTTGCACTATTTTTTCCACATTTTTGTTCCCCTATTTATGTCCATTACATCACATTGTACTGGGAGGTGAACAAGGGCAAGCTGTGAAGGGAGAAAATCTTCTACCACACTAAGGAGGCAGGAAAGCAGTGTTTCTAACAGGAGGCAAAGAAGCATTTTTTCTAGATTGCTGAGGGACAACTTTAACCTATACAAACGTTTTCTACTTACCTCATAGGATTGAGGTTATATCTAGTAAGTGGGCACTTACTTCTAATATATGGATATAACAAGATAATGAATTTGAATTGATTCTGCATAACCCTATACGAATTTGAGACAACAATTACTTGTGCACTTTGATGTACTTTGCTTTGAAATTATTTGTATACTGGACTTTTAAGCCACTTTGTAGGATCTTGTACTTTATCTCATTCATTGGGATCTTTCCTATCCATGTGTACTACATGAGATAATCTTATTGTGAGAACACTTATCTGTGTATATAACATAAGGTATAATAATACTATTCGCTAAACTAGAATTTTTCATTTTATGTATGGTGGTTTCTCATAGAGTATATACTAGATTAGATATCTGTGTATTTTCACCTCTGGCACCAATATATATATATATATACACACACACGATAATGTTAATGTAAAATAAATACATATATAGGAATGGATATAACAATAGGAAAATCTTTTACTTTCAACTTATAATAAGTGTGCTAAGCCGCACGCTCAAAAAGATTTAAATCTTAAGCAATTTTGATCTATTTTGGAATATAGCATTAAAGGGACAGTCTAGTTAAAAACAGAATTTATGCTTACCTGATAAATTACTTTCTCCAACGGTGTGTCCGGTCCACGGCGTCATCCTTACTTGGTCTTCACTGCACACTTTTGCAAAATTTTACAAATTTGATACTTTTGCTTCTTCGGAGGCTATTTTTGGGATATTCTCTTCCCCAACAGGAAATGGCAAAGAGTCCCAGCAAAGCTGGTCACATGATCCCTCCTAGGCTCCGCCCACCCCAGTCATTCGACCGACGGACAGGAGGAAATATATATAGGAGAAACCATATGATACCGTGGTGACTGTAGTTAGAGAAAATAATTCATCAGACCTGATTAAAAAACCAGGGCGGGCCGTGGACCGGACACACCGTTGGAGAAAGTAATTTATCAGGTAAGCATAAATTCTGTTTTCTCCAACATTGGTGTGTCCGGTCCACGGCGTCATCCTTACTTGTGGGAACCAATACCAAAGCTTTAGGACACGGATGAAGGGAGGGAGCAAATCAGGTCACCTAAATGGAAGGCACCACGGCTTGCAAAACCTTTCTCCCAAAAATAGCCTCCAAAGAAGCAAAAGTATCAAATTTGTAAAATTTTGCAAAAGTGTGCAGTGAAGACCAAGTAAGGATGACGCCGTGGACCGGACACACCAATGTTGGAGAAATTAATCTTTTATGATTCGGATAGGGCATGTAATTTTAAGCAACTTTCCATTTTACTTTTATCATCAAATTTGCTTTGTTCTCTTGGTTGAAAGCTAAACCAAGGTAGGCTCATATGCTAATTTCAAATCTCTTGAAGGCCACCTCTTATCTCAGTGCATTTTGACAGTTTTTGATTGCTAGACAACTCTAGTTTATGTGTACCATATAGATAACATTCTGCTCACTCCTGTGAAGTTACCTAGGAATCAGCACTGATTATCTATTTTTTTAAACAATAAAAATTCTGGAGCAGACGGTCCCTTTAAAATGATAATAATATAACAAACAATGCAACAAGTGAATAGGACACTTAGGATGATATATGTTTAGTTTTATGTGTAATGTGATTTGATTTTTCTAAGCCAAAATTGTGAACCTTTTAGTTTTTAGGGCCAACCTACCTCAAGAGAACAAAAAACATTTTTATTTAAACAAAAGAAACAAATATTTATTGATCTAGAATATAGACAAACTAATCTAGAAATAAAAATCACACACCCTGAAAAAAAGCTATGCATATGTAATGCTATGAGTCCCTTGTATATACTGAGCAAATAGATACCAGTAATCTATGGGTCTGAAATATCTGAATGCTTTTAAATCTGATAAAAAAGCTTGAATGCGTTCATATTCTTCTGCGAAACTTAAAATGTCTATACTGTTTTCCATTTAAAGATGGTGGAAATTCCAATGTTATACTACACATATCTCAATCAATCTTCCTATTTGGAAAACATTGACAATCATTTAATACAGTATTTCAATACCATTACTACATAGTTAATGTCTCAAATATACTTTATTGATAAGAATCAACATTTTAATCTCCCAATTAAATCCTAAAAAATGTTGATATATCTAGCATTACATTTTTCGGCATGTTTTTAACACATCATCACACATTCATACATTGTTTAACACTATGTGAAACCAAGTACAAAATATTGTTGGAGAACTTGCATATCAATGTATATAAAAGTTGTGATTTTTAACCAATTAATTACCCAAATGATTGTTAAATAAAGTTTTTTAAAATATTAAAGTGTGCAAATCAAATGTAGTGTTACATTTTATTTGGAAACATATTGCAATTTAAAAATCTTTCTTTTGTTGCTTTTTCACTAATAAAATATACTATGGAAGACATATTTGTACAACTATGAAGGAAACATGCATTTAACTATTTTTGTTTGTTTTGATAAACTGTCGATAATGAGGAAAACAGAATTTATGCTTACCTGATAAATTACTTTCTCTTACAGGTGTATTCAGTCCACGGATTCATCCTTACTTGTGGGATATTCTCCATCCCTACAGGAAGTGGCAAAGAGAGCACACAGCAAAGCTGTCCATATAGCTCCCCTCAGGCTCTGCCCCCCCAGTCATTCGACCGAAGGTTAGGAGAAAAAGGAGAACCATAGGGTGCAGTGGTGACTAGTTATTGTAAATTAAATTTGAACCTGACTTAAATATCAGGGCGGGCCGTGAACTGAATACACCTGTAAGAGAAAGTAATTTATCAGGTAAGCATAAATTCTGTTTTCTCTTACTTGGTGTATTCAGTCCACGGATTCATCCCTACTTGTGGGATACCAATACCAAAGCAATAGGACACGGATGAAGGGAGGGAACAAGTCAGGTAACCTAAACGGAAGGCACCACTGCTTGCAAAACCTTTCTCCCAAAAATAGCCTCCGAAGAAGCAAAAGTATCGAATTTGTAAAATTTGGCGAATGTATGCAGTGAAAACCAAGTCACTGCCTTACAAATCTGTTCAACAGAAGCCTCATTCTTGAAAGCCCATGTGGAAGCCACAGCTCTGGTGGAATGAGCTGTAATTCGTTCAGGAGGCTGCTTACCAGCAGTCTCATAAGCCAATCGGATGATGCTTTTCAGCCAGAATGAAAGAGGTAGCAGTCGCTTTCTGACCTCTCCTCTTACCAGAATACACAACAAACAAGGATGATGTTTGTCTGAAATCTTTAGTTGCTTTTAAATAGAACTTTAAAGCACGAACCACATCAAGATTGTGCAAGTGTCGTTCCGTCTTAGAAACTGGATTAGGGCACAGAGAAGGAACAATGATTTCCTGGTTAATATTCTTATTAGAAACCACCTTTGGAAGGAAACCAGGTTTAGTACGCAAAACAACCTTATCTGCATGGAACACCAGATAGGGTGAATCATACTGTAAAGCAGACAATTCTGAAATTCTCTGAGCAGAAGAAATAGCTACTAAAAACAAAACTTTCCAAGATAATAACTTGATATCTATGGAATGCAAAGGTTCAAACGGAACCCCTTGAACTGAAAGAACTAAATTTAGACTCCATGGAGGAGCCACAGGTCTGTAGACAGGCTTGATTCTAACTAGGGCCTGTGCAAACGCCTGAACGTCTGGTACAGCTGCCAGACGCTTGTGTAACAGAATAGACAGAGCAGATATCTGTCCCTTTAAGCAACTAGCTGACAGACCTTTCTCCAAACCTTCTTGGAGAAAAGACAATATCCTTGGAATCCTAACCTTACTCCACGAGTAACCCTTGGATTCACACCAACAAAGATATTTCCGCCATATCTTATGGTAAATTTTCCTGGTGACAGGCTTTCTGGCCTGTATCAGAGTATCTATAACTGATTCAGAGAAACCCCGCTTAGCTAGGATTAAGCGTTCAATCTCCAAGCAGTCAGTTGCAGAGAAACTAGATTTGGATGCTTGAAAGGACCTTGGATTAGAAGATCCTGCCTCGATGGCAGTTTCCATGGTGGGACCGATGACATGTCCACTAGGTCTGCATACCAAGTCCTGCGTGGCCACGCAGGCGCTATCAGAATTACCGAAGCCTTCTCCTGTTTGATTCTGGCTATTAGCCGAGGGAGAAGAGGAAACGGTGGAAAGACATAAGCTAGACTGAATGACCAAGGCGCTATTAATGCATCTATCAATGCCGCCTTGGAATCCCTGGATCCGTAAAGGGGAAGTTTGGTGTTCTGACGGGACGCCATCAGATCCAACTCTGGAATGCCCCAAAGCTGGGTCAGCTGAGCAAAAACCTCCGGGTAGAGTTCCCACTCCCCCGGATGGAAAGTCTGACGACTTAGAAAATCCGCCTCCCAGTTGTCTACCCCTGGGATGTGGATTGCAGATAGGTGGCAGGAGTGATCCTCCGCCCATTTGATAATCTTGGATACTTCCTTCATCGCTAGGGAACTCTTTGTTCCTCCCTGATGATTGATGTACGCTACAGTCGTGATGTTGTCCGACTGAAATCTGATGAATTTGGCCTCCGCTAGTTGAGGCCACGCCTGGAGCGTATTGAATATCGCTCTCAGCTCCAAAATGTTTATCGAGAGAAGAGATTCTTCCCGAGACCATAGTCCCTGAGCCTTCAGGGAGTGCCAGACCGCACCCCAGCCTACCAGACTGGCATCGGTCGTGACAATGATCCACTCCGGTCTGCGGAAACTCATTCCCTGAGACAGGTGATCTTGAGACAACCACCAGAGAAGAGTCTCTGGTTTTTTGATCCATTTGAATTTGAGGAGACAAATTTGCGTAATCTCAATTCCACTGTTTGAGCATGCACAGCTGCAGTGGTCTGAGATGGATTCGGGCGAAAGGGACTACGTCCATTGCCACAACCATTAAACCAATTACTTCCATGCACTGAGCCACGGAAGGCCGAGGAATGGAATGAAGAACTCGGCAAGTATTCAACAGTTTTGACTTCCTGACCTCTGTCAGAAAGATTTTCATTTCTACCGAGTCTATTAGTGTTCCCAGAAAGGGAACCCTTGTGAGCGGGGACAGAGAACTCTTTTCTACGTTCACCTTCCACCCGTGAGACCTTAGAAAGGCCAGAACAATGTCCGTATGAGCCTTGGCTCTGTGAAAGGACGACGCCTGTATTAATATGTCGTCTAGGTAAGGTGCTACTGCAATGCCCCGCAGTCTTAGTACCGCTAGAAGGGACCCTAGCACCTTTGTGAAAATTCTGGGAGCGGTGGCCAACCCAAAAGGAAGGGCCACGAACTGGTAATGTTTGTCCAGAAAGGCGAACCTTAGGAACTGATGGTGATCTTTGTGGACAGGAATATGTAGGTATGCATCCTTTAGACCCACGGTAGTCATATATTGACCTTCCTGGATCATCGGCAAGATTGTCCGAATGGTTTCCATCTTGAAAGACGGAACTCTGAGGAATTTGTTTAGAATTTTTAGATCCAGGATTGGCCTAAAAGTTCCTTCCTTTTTGGGAACTACGAACAGGTTTGAGTAAAAGCCCAGTCCTTGTTCTGCAATTGGAACTGGGTGTATCACTCCCATTTTTAGTAGATCTTCTACACAGCGTAAGAACGCCTGTTTCTTTGTTTGGTCTGAAGACAAATGAGAAATGTGGAACCTTCCCCTTGGGGGAGAATCCTTGAATTCTAGAAGATACCCCTGAGCAACTATTTCTAATGCCCAGGGATCTGGAACATCTCTTGCCCAAGCCTGAGCAAAGAGGGAAAGTCTGCCCCCTACTAGACCCGATCCCGGATCGGGGGCTACCCCTTCATGCTGTCTTGGTAGCAGGAGCAGGCTTCTTGGCCTGTTTACCCTTATTCCAGCCCTGCAAGGGTTTCCAGGTTGCTTTGGGCTGTGAAGCGTTATCTTGCTTTGCGGCAGCAGAGGTTGCAGCAGGTCCGCTCCTGAAGTTGCGAAAGGAGCAAAAATTAGCCTTGTTTTTGGCCTTAAACGGCCTATCTTGTGGAAGGGCATGGCCCTTTCCCCCAGTGATATCCGAAATAATTTCTTTCAGCTCTGGGCCAAATAGGGTCTTCCCCTTGAAGGGAATATTTAACAGTTTCGTTTTGGACGACACATCGGCCGACCATGATTTGAGCCAAAGTGCTCTGCGCGCCATGATGGCAAAACCTGAATTTTTCGCCGCTAGCTTAGCTAATTGAAGAGCGGCATCAGTAATATAAGAATTAGCCAGCTTTAGAGCATGAATTCTATCCATGACCTCATCGTATGAAGTCTCCCTTTGGAGCGACTCCTCCAAGGCTTTGAACCAAAAAGCCGCAGCAGTAGTTACCGGAATAATGCAGGCAATTGGTTGAAGAAGAAAACCTTGCTGAACAAAAATTTTCTTCAGCAATCCTTCCAATTTTTTATCCATAGGATCTTTGAAAGCACAACTGTCCTCTATTGGTATAGTTGTACGTTTAGCAAGTGTTGAAACAGCCCCCTCTACCTTAGGGACCGTCTGCCACGCGTCCCGCCTAGGGTCGTTTATGGGGAACATTTTCTTAAAGATAGGTGGGGGAACAAAGGGTACACCTGGTCTCTCCCACTCCTTAGTCACAATATCCGCCACCCTCTTTGGGATCGGAAATGCCTCAGTGTATACAGGGACCTCTAAAAATCTGTCCATTTTACACAATTTTTCAGGGACCACCATGGGGTCACAATCATCCAGCGTAGCTAAAACCTCCTTAAGCAGGACGCGGAGGTGTTCCAGCTTAAATGTAAACGCTAAGGAATCTGACTCTGCCTGCTGAGAAACTTTTCCTGTGTCAGAAATTTCTCCTTCAGACAGACCTTCCCTCACTGCTACCTCTGAGTTTTGTGAGGGTACTACAGATAAATTATCCAAAGCTTCAGATTGCTCATCCTCTGTATTTAAAACTGAGCTATCGCGCTTTCTTGGAAAAACTGGCAGTTTGGATAAAAATGCTGCAAGGGAATTATCCATTACTGCTGCTAATTGTTGTAAAGTAATAGGGGCCAATGCGCTAGAGGTACTAGGCATCGCTTGCGAGGGCGTAACTGGTGTAGACATGTGGGGGGAGGAAGAAGGACTATTCTCATTACCCTCCGTTAAGGAATCATCTTGGGCAGCATTTTTAATTGTCACTGGATGATCTTTAAAATGCTTAGATGTTTTGGCACACTTTAAACATAAATGCAATGGGGGTACTGCCATGGCTTTTGAACATAAAGAACAAGGTCTATCTGAAGGCTCAGACATGTTTGACAGACTCAGACAACACTAAAATATTGAAAAAAATACTTTTTGAAAAAACGTTACTGTCTCTTTAAATAATAAAAGCACACACTTTTTTTACCAAATCATCAAAAAACATCCGATCTTAATGAAATTTTCACCACATGATCCTAATGCTTTGAAATGATTGCACACAAATTTTCAAATCAATTAACCCCTTAATGCCCAAACCGGAGCAAAATGAAGTAAACACCTGGTTTAACCCACTACAGTACGATGCCACAGTCTTTGCTGTGGCTTTACCTTCCTTTAGGGTTATTTGCAGGTGTAAATTAAGCCTCCCTGAAGTCCTCCTGTACTCTTAAGGCTCTGCACATGAAGCTGCATGGAGCTGTGTTGCAAATCAACTGCGCAATTGAGGCACGAAAATGAGGCCCCCTCCTTCATTACTCCAGAGTTATGGGGTATTTCTGAGTCAGATTAGCTGTCTTACAAAATGCCAGGCGTAAAAAAGTCCCCAAAAAGTGTTTCCAACGTCTAAAACGCTTAATAAATATAAAGATTACCTTAATAAAGTAATCGATTTAGCCCATCACAGTGTCTGTCAGTATTAAAGCCCTTAACTGAAGCCATCATTCTATACTGTGTCTCAGAAAATGGCTTACCTTCCCTCATGGGATTTCTGTCAGTCTTCTAGCACTACCAAGTCTTGTTAGAAAAAATGACTGAACATACCTTAAGCAGTATAAGCCTGCAAACTGTTCCCCCCAATTGAAGTTCTCCGGTACTCAACAGTCCTGTGTGGGAACAGCAATGGATTTTAGTTACAACATGCTAAAATCTATTTCCTCTCAGCAGAAATCTTCATCACTTTCTGCCTCAGAGTAAATAGTACAAACCGGCACTATTTTAAAATAACAAACTCTTGATTGAAGAAATGAAAACTACAAATCTAACACCACATACTCTTTACCCTCCTGTGGAGATGCTACATGTTAGAGCGGCAAAGAGAATGACTGGGGGGGGCAGAGCCTGAGGGGAGCTATATGGACAGCTTTGCTGTGTGCTCTCTTTGCCACTTCCTGTAGGGATTGAGAATATCCCACAAGTAAGGATGAATCCGTGGACTGAATACACCAAGTAAGAGAAATAAATTTTCATGAGGGTCAGTGTTGATGAGCATTCAAATGCTCAGTTACTGTTTATCTGGGTGTATTGGAATAGGGTTTATATCATGGACAGGAGACTGACTCACCTACAAATAATTTCAGTGTGATTTACACACAAATGTGGTCTTTTACATACTGTCTAACACATTGTTCTCAACATCCCACATACATGTTTTATTCTCTCATACATACTCTTAAAGTGATCATAAAGTCCCCCCTTTATAAAAACAGATCCGGAATGTTAGCAATATTTTAGATTGAGTCTAATTCGTCAGTTGTAATGAAGATGCGCTATAACTTACTTTTTTTTTATTTTTTTTATTTGAGGTTCATTTAAAGGCATACATCACATTTGTACATCACATGAAATAAAATATCAATGTTACAAGAAGTACAAACATTAAAAAAACAATTCTAGGAGATACAGAGTTAATAATATATGTGCCATGTGAACATTATGGAGATGGAATGCCAATCTTCTAGTAGCTCTCTAAATGGCACTGTAGGTCACTCTTGGGCCATCAAATATAGCCGAAAATATGAAAGCAAAAGGAGGTGGTTTTGACCTTAGGTGACCACTTATGGATCTCAAATAATAGACCTCATTTTTATATATCTTATATCATATATAACTAATAAACTGAAAACATCTTTCACATAACTCTAAAGGCCTCTATTGGGCCTAACCTAGGTAATAACTCAAGGTAAGAAAGAAAAAAAAATATGTAGCGTTTTCGATTTGTAGGTAATAGTGAAAAATTATAGGGGTGCGGCATAGACTAGATAAGCCGCAAATTTAGCCCTCCTAGACTAGGAGGTATATTATAGATGGAATGGCAGGACTACTAAGCTACAAAATATTGGGGAAACTGGACGCTCTAGGGTCAGTTATAGAAATGCACTATGTGGGCATTATAATATGGGCATAATTTTCTAAAGGCGAGTGTTTAGCACAAATATGTCTTGTAAAGCTGGACTGAGAGGTTCTTGTCTAACATGTGGGGAGTCCTTTGCTGAACAGACTGAAATTTAATGTGAGGGGGAAGCTTATAGTCTGAGCATAATTAGTTTTGTCTGAGGGCGTCAATGAATTATACTAGCCTATACCTCTTGCGAAGGGCAGGGCTATGCTCTGAGGAGTGCCTGCATAATATATTGGAGTTATCAGTTTTCTGCTTTACCCATTTTCTCTATTCCCTACTACCATCCTGTGAGTGTTATATAGGTTAGAGAAAGGGTAGGGAAAGGGAGGCTAGTAGAGCCAAATTAATAATTCTTTACCTAGGACTGTGTGGCAACGCCCAGGTGTAAATAAAACCTTATATGAAGGTAAAAATAGCCAATGTGCAGACCCTTTAAATATTTAGATAATCATTTTGAAAAAGGGAGATACTACAACAACCACAATTAGATTGCTATAATGTATAGACAGGGATTGCAGCACATATTTTTTATTTTTAATTTAAATTTGCTTTGTAAATTCTAAAGCTCCGCTAAAATAGCGGTGTGTGTAGATATATACTCACTCCCCACATTCACCAGTGCCACCCAGCGCCGAAGTTGAATAAAAGGTTACCACTAAATTAAGAAACACATGAATCGATGAATCAAGAAGCGTAATTGGATCAATGCACACGCACAGATTTGGCTGTGCAGTTTTATTATAGTACACACAGATTAAATCAGAAAAGCAAGCGAGATTTAACTAATTTAGATTGACAACACCTCCACTAGAGGGTGGTTACGATTAAACGTAAAATCCGCCACCATAGTGATCATTGAGGATCTATGTCAAAACAACACATGTATACAGATAAACAGAAAAGAATTCACGCAAAAATATATTGTAAGATGAAACATGTAATGCTTAAGTCATGTGCACTATACCTGAATTTTGCCAAATTGTGCAAAGAAACATCCTCAAAATAATTTCTAGTAGATGACAGTATAGTCTGTAGGGGGCTAGAAGAAACAACACCTGTAACAGCGGGCACCACCAACTATATGAGAGGTATCAGGTGTCATGTTATCACATTCCAGGATCTATGTTTCTTAACCCTAGTTTATACAGACTAACCGTTTGAAACTTGATAGCATTAAGCAATATCCTGTGAGTGTTATATAGGTTAGTCTTTGACTAAAGGGGTAAGGGAATTAAGACAATTCTTGAATGTCAAGGAGCTATTATTGTTAAGGCTTGAAGTAAATAATAAGGTATATAACTCACCTATTATCAAAGGATATACCTCAAAATGTGTGAGCTCATAGTATAGTAGGTCTATAAAACATAACTACTGACATTTTATAAATTTAGTGCACATGGTTTGACCCATCGGATAAGCCTGAGGTCATACTCCATGATGCTCAGACCACATTTCTCTTTTGCCTCTACAGCTATAATGCTCAGTACGCCACGCTGCCTCGGCCGCTGACAGCGCAGCGGAATGCCTGGCAGTTAGAATATTTGTGAGCTGCGAGGGCAATACTCTTATTTGTTAAAGGAATCAGGCTTATGTCAATGTGTGCTATCTAGGCAGTGATGTGTCAATAGGATTGACTAAGTGTTAAACCTTCTCAGTTTTAATGTTTCAATGTCCAAGAGCTGACTCTATATTTTGGACCCCTCTTTTGTTCAAACAATATTTATGCGCTAATGCTAAACCATATCGGGGGGGGGGGGGGGACTATAACTATGTATAATATGCATATACAAGCCTGCAGGTGAAACCCATGAAATAGTTTACGTGAAGCTATCACTAAGTCCATGTACACGTTATGCTTATGACGGGAGTTGCTTATAGGATAGGTGAAATCTTGCTTATGGATAGCAGTGTGTTACGGTTAAGTAATAGCTTGCCCTGTAAAAAGATGGCCACACCCGCCCCTCACATATACTGACCATTAAAAAAAAGAAAAGAAAAGAGAAAAAACAACAACATCAAAGTTAGCAAAGAGGAAACTCAAACTAAATAATAGTATAAAAACCTTAGAAATGACAACATGAGAGTCTCATCTTAAATTTGTGCATAGGCATCCAGTGAAGTCTGTCAAAAGTCTAATGAGAAGACATAATTATAAAGTATAGATCTTGTGTCTCCTACAGAGATTAACCAATTCCAACTTTAATGCGCTGTGATAAAGTGTCCAAACATGAGATCAGACTTTTTTGAGCTCCCTGGAAATTATTTTGTGGAAGATATCTCCTGGCGTAGGGGTTCTTTGGGACAGTAATATCCTTTATCTGAAGCACATGTGGATGTTTCCCGATCTGCGACAGACCAGGGTCTCTGACTTGGGTACTCATCTCTATGAGCTGCAAGATCTCTCTACTCTGTGTATAGGGGGCCCTCCCCACCGCCAACAGTCCAGCACAGCCTCTTAAAGTATAATGTTGCCCACAAACCCCTAAGCCCAGGGGGTTGAACTGCAGAGGTTTACCTGGAGCCTTCGTATGAGAGCACTGTCTTACTATTATGTGGGTCGAGCCTGTTGATCTCCTCTGTGGAATGAACTGGTCTGTAGCGAGACTCTGCAGCGCAGAAGCAGCATGGGTCGTGGAGCATCGAGCAGGGGGACATTCCGGTTTCACTGTCAGCTTCGTGTGGGGAGTATTGACGCCCAGCAACTGAGAGCACTTAGTAGATTCTCTAGGTAGGATAGGATTGTAAGCTGAGGCAAAATAGAGCAGCGCGCCAAGATCCTTCTGTAGTTTCACATAAGATTGAGTGATCGCGGACCTTACTGCGCACTCCCACGTGTCCACAGCCTGCAAGAGATCCATGTTATGTCCGTTAAGCTCTTCTCTCCTTCAGCACCGGTAGCAACAGTGGTGCGATGCAGATAAGGTTATGATGAGTCCTCTGTGAAAATGTGGACCCTAGAGCAAATTAAACCTGCTACCCCAGGGAAGCCGGGGGGGGGTTGCTGTAAACAATCTTTTTTTCTTCAGGCCGCCATTTGAGCCACTATCTTCTTGTAGGCAATAAAGTTCGTAGTGGTTAGAGGAAAGATGACCTCGGGTGGTATCTGTCTGAGCAGCTAATCTTCCTCTTTCAAAGTATACTTAATAGATGAGGAAAAAATAATTATATAGAACGATATGCCACAAATGATCTCGGGTCTGTGCAGAGCTTATTTTTTTGCGACTTGCTATGGCGGCTGCTAGGACACGCCCCCTATAACTTACTTTTTAATGTAGATATGAAATTAAAATTCCTTGCTCTCCGCTGCCCGCTTCAAAAGTAAATTTTTCTGTAAGCTAAAGGTTTGAACTGTTCTCCAATCAGCGCTCTTGTCTTAAGGCACTTTTGTTGTAGCTAGAGTGATTTGGACAACAATTCAAACCGTTAGTTTACAGAAAAAACATAATTTATGTAAGAACTTACCTGATAAATTCATTTCTTTCATATTAACAAGAGTCCATGAGCTAGTGACGTATGGGATATACATTCCTACCAGGAGGGGCAAAGTTTCCCAAACCTTAAAATGCCTATAAATACACCCCTCACCACACCCACAAATCAGTTTAACGAATAGCCAAGAAGTGGGGTGATAAGAAAAAAAGTGCGAAGCATATAAAATAAGGAATTGGAATAATTGTGCTTTATACAAAAAAATCATAACCACCACAAAAAAGGGTGGGCCTCATGGACTCTTGTTAATATGAAAGAAATGAATTTATCAGGTAAGTTCTTACATAAATTATGTTTTCTTTCATGTAATTAACAAGAGTCCATGAGCTAGTGACGTATGGGATAATGACTACCCAAGATGTGGATCTTTCCACACAAGAGTCACTAGAGAGGGAGGGATAAAATAAAGACAGCCAATTCCTGCTGAAAATAATCCACACCCAAAATAAAGTTTAACGAAAAACATAAGCAGAAGATTCAAACTGAAACCGCTGCCTGAAGAACTTTTCTACCAAAAACTGCTTCAGAAGAAGAAAATACATCAAAATGGTAGAATTTAGTAAAAGTATGCAAAGAGGACCAAGTTGCTGCTTTGCAGATCTGGTCAACCGAAGCTTCATTCCTAAACGCCCAGGAAGTAGATACTGACCTAGTAGAATGAGCTGTAATTCTCTGAGGCGGAATTTTACCCGACTCAACATAGGCAAGATGAATTAAAGATTTCAACCAAGATGCCAAAGAATATGGCAGAAGCTTTCTGGCCTTTCCTAGAACCGGAAAAGATAACAAATAGACTAGAAGTCTTACGGAAAGATTTCGTAGCTTCAACATAATATTTCAAAGCTCTAACAACATCCAAAGAATGCAACGATTTCTCCTTAGAATTCATAGGATTAGGACATAATGAAGGAACCACAATTTCTCTACTAATGTTGTTGGAATTCACAACTTTAGGTAAAAATTCAAAAGAAGTTCGCAACACCGCCTTATCCTGATGAAAAATCAGAAAAGGAGACTCACAAGAAAGAGCAGATAATTCAGAAACTCTTCTAGCAGAAGAGATGGCCAAAAGGAACAAAACTTTCCAAGAAAGTAATTTAATGTCCAATGAATGCATAGGTTCAAACGGAGGAGCTTGAAGAGCTCCCAGAACCAAATTCAAACTCCATGGAGGAGAAATTGACTTAATGACAGGTTTTATACGAACCAAAGCTTGTACAAAACAATGAATATCAGGAAGAATAGCAATCTTTCTGTGAAAAAGAACAGAAAGAGCGGAGATTTGTCCTTTCAAAGAACTTGCGGACAAACCCTTATCTAAACCATCCTGAAGAAACTGTAAAATTCTCGGTATTCTAAAAGAATGCCAAGAAAAATGATGAGAAAGACACCAAGAAATATAAGTCTTCCAGACTCTATAATATATCTCTCGAGATACAGATTTACGAGCCTGTAACATAGTATTAATCACGGAGTCAGAGAAACCTCTTTGACCAAGAATCAAGCGTTCAATCTCCATACCTTTAAATTTAAGGATTTCAGATCCGGATGGAAAAAAGGACCTTGCGACAGAAGGTCTGGTCTTAACGGAAGAGTCCATGGTTGGCAAGATGCCATCCGGACAAGATCCGCATACCAAAACCTGTGAGGCCATGCCGGAGCTATTAAGCAGAACAAACGAGCATTCCCTCAGAATCTTGGAGATTACTCTTGGAAGAAGAACTAGAGGCGGAAAGATATAGGCAGGATGATACTTCCAAGGAAGTGATAATGCATCCACTGCCTCCGCCTGAGGATCCCGGGATCTGGACAGATACCTGGGAAGTTTCTTGTTTAGATGAGAGGCCATCAGATCTATCTCTGGGAGCCCCCACATTTGAACAATCTGAAGAAATACCTCTGGGTGAAGAGACCATTCGCCCGGATGCAACGTTTGGCGACTGAGATAATCCGCTTCCCAATTGTCTACACCTGGGATATGAACCGCAGAGATTAGACAGGAGCTGGATTCCGCCCAAACCAAAATTCGAGATACTTCTTTCATAGCCAGAGGACTGTGAGTCCCTCCTTGATGATTGATGTATGCCACAGTTGTGACATTGTCTGTCTGAAAACAAATGAACGATTCTCTCTTCACAAGAGGCCAAAACTGAAGAGCTCTGAAAATTGCACGGAGTTCCAAAATATTGATCGGTAATCTCACCTCCTGAGATTCCCAAACTCCTTGTGCCGTCAGAGATACCCACACAGCTCCCCAACCTGTGAGACTTGCATCTGTTGAAATTACAGTCCAGGTCGGAAGAACAAAAGAAGCCCCCTGAATTAAACGATGGTGATCTGTCCACCACGTTAGAGAGTGTCGAACAATCGGTTTTAAAGATATTAATTGATATATCTTCGTGTAATCCCTGCACCATTGGTTCAGCATACAGAGCTGAAGAGGTCGCATGTGAAAACGAGCAAAGGGGATCGCGTCCGATGCAGCAGTCATAAGACCTAGAATTTCCATGCATAAGGCTACCGAAGGGAATGATTGAGACTGAAGGTTTCGACAAGCTGTAATCAATTTTAGACGTCTCTTGTCTGTTAAAGACAGAGTCATGGACACTGAATCTATCTGGAAACCCAGAAAGGTTACCCTTGTTTGAGGAATCAAAGAACTTTTTGGTAAATTGATCCTCCAACCATGATCTTGAAGAAACAACACAAGTCGATTCGTATGAGACTCTGCTAAATGTAAAGACTGAGCAAGTACCAAGATATCGTCCAAATAAGGAAATACCACAATACCCTGTTCTCTGATTACAGACAGAAGGGCACCGAGAATCTTTGTGAAAATTCTTGGAGCTGTAGCAAGGCCAAACGGTAGAGCCACAAATTGGTAATGCTTGTCTAGAAAAGAGAATCTCAGGAACTGATAATGATCTGGATGAATCGGAATATGCAGATATGCATCCTGTAAATCTATTGTGGACATATAATTCCCTTGCTGAACAAAAGGCAATATAGTCCTTACAGTTACCATCTTGAACGTTGGTATCCTTACATAACGATTCAATAATTTTAGATCCAGAACTGGTCTGAAGGAATTCTCCTTCTTTGGTACAATGAAGAGATTTGAATAAAACCCCATCCCCTGTTCCGGAACTGGAACTGGCATAATTACTCCAGCCAACTCTAGATCTGAAACACAATTCAGAAATGCTTGAGCTTTCACTGGATTTACTGGGACACGGGAAAGAAAAAATCTCTTTGCAGGAGGTCTCATCTTGAAACCAATTCTGTACCCTTCTGAAACAATGTTCTGAATCCAAAGATTGTGAACAGAATTGATCCAAATTTCTTTGAAAAAACGTAACCTGCCCCCTACCAGCTGAACTGGAATGAGGGCCGTACCTTCATGTGAACTTAGAAGCAGGCTTTGCCTTTCTAGCAGGCTTGTATTTATTCCAGACTGGAGATGGTTTCCAAACTGAAACTGCTCCTGAGGACGAAGGATCAGGCTTTTGTTCTTTGTTGAAACGAAAGGAACGAAAACGATTGTTAGCCCTGTTTTTACCTTTAGATTTTTTATCCTGTGGTAAAAAAGTTCCTTTCCCACCAGTAACAGTTGAAATAATAGAATCCAACTGAGAACCAAATAATTTGTTTCCCTGGAAAGAAATGGAAAGTAGAGTTGATTTAGAAGCCATATCAGCATTCCAAGTCTTAAGCCATAAAGCTCTTCTGGCTAAGATAGCCAGAGACATAAACCTAACATCAACTCTAATAATATCAAAAATGGCATCACAGATAAAATTATTAGCATGCTGGAGAAGAATAATAATATCATGAGAATCACGATTTGTTACTTGTTGCGCTAGAGTTTCCAACCAAAAAGTTGAAACTGCAGCAACATCAGCCAATGATATAGCAGGTCTAAGAAGATTACCTGAACACAGATAAGCTTTTCTTAGAAAAGATTCAATTTTTCTATCTAAAGGATCCTTAAACGAGGTACCATCTGACGTAGGAATGGTAGTACGGTTAGCAAGGGTAGAAATAGCCCCATCAACTTTAGGGATTTTGTCCCAAAATTCTAACCTGTCAGGCGGAACAGGATATAATTGCTTAAAACGTTTAGAAGGAGTAAATGAATTACCCAATTTATCCCATTCTTTGGAAATTACTGCAGAAATAGCATTAGGAACAGGAAAAACTTCTGGAATAACCGCAGGAGCTTTAAAAACCTTATCCAAACGTATAGAATTAGTATCAAGAGGACTAGAATCCTCTATTTCTAAAGCAATTAGTACTTCTTTAAGTAAAGAGCGAATAAATTCCATCTTAAATAAATATGAAGATTTATCAGCATCAATCTCTGAGATAGAATCCTCTGAACCAGAAGAGTCCAAAGAATCAGAATGATGGTGTTCATTTAAAAATTCATCTGTAGAGAGAGAAGATTTAAAAGACTTTTTACGTTTACTAGAAGGAGAAATAACAGACAAAGCCTTCTTTATAGATTCAGAAACAAAATCTCTTATGTTATCAGGAACATTCTGCACCTTAGATGTTGAGGGAACTGCAACAGGCAATGGTACATTACTAAAGGAAATATTATCTGCTTTAACAAGTTTGTCATGACAATTATTACAAACAACAGCTGGAGGAATAGCTACCAAAAGTTTACAGCAGATACACTTAGCTTTGGTAGATCCAGCAGGCAGTGATTTTCCTGTAGTATCTTCTGGCTCAGATGCAACGTGAGACATCTTGCAATATGTAAGAGAAAAAACAACATATAAAGCAAAATAGATCAAATTCCTTATAAGACAGTTTCAGGAATGGGAAAGAATGCCAAATATCAAGCTTCTAGCAACCAGAAGCAAATGAAAAATGAGACTGAAATAATGTGGAGACAAAAGCGACGCCCATATTTTTTAGCGCCAAATAAGACGCCCACATTATTTGGCGCCTAAATGCTTTTGGCGCCAAAAATGACGCCACATCCGGAACGCCGACATTTTTGGCGCAAAATAACGTCAAAAAATGACGCAACTTCCGGCGACACGTATGACGCCGGAAACGGAAAAGAATTTTTGCGCCAAAAAAGTCCGCGCCAAGAATGACGCAATAAAATGAAGCATTTTCAGCCCCCGCGAGCCTAACAGCCCACAGGGAAAAAAGTCAAATTTTTGAGGTAAGAAAAATATGATAATTCAATGCATAATCCCAAATATGAAACTGACTGTCTGAAAATAAGGAAAGTTGAACATTCTGAGTCAAGGCAAATAAATGTTTGAATACATATATTTAGAACTTTATAAATAAAGTGCCCAACCATAGCTTAGAGTGTCACAGAAAATAAGACTTACTTACCCCAGGACACTCATCTACATGTTTGTAGAAAGCCAAACCAGTACTGAAACGAGAATCAGTAGAGGTAATGGTAAATATAAGAGTATATCGTCGATCTGAAAAGGGAGGTAAGAGATGAATCTCTACGACCGATAACAGAGAACCTTATGAAATAGACCCCGTAGAAGGAGATCACTGCATTCAATAGGCAATACTCTCTTCACATCCCTCTGACATTCACTGCACGCTGAGAGGAAAACCGGGCTCCAACTTGCTGCGGAGCGCATATCAACGTAGAATCTAGCACAAACTTACTTCACCACCTCCCTTGGAGGCAAAGTTTGTAAAACTGATTTGTGGGTGTGGTGAGGGGTGTATTTATAGGCATTTTAAGGTTTGGGAAACTTTGCCCCTCCTGGTAGGAATGTATATCCCATACGTCACTAGCTCATGGACTCTTGTTAATTACATGAAAGAAATAGATTTTTGAAGTGGGCGAACTGAGGAAGGGAATTTGAATTTCAGCTTTATATTAAAAGGTAAGTTATAGTGCATCTTCATGACAACTGGTGAATTAAACACCATCTTAAATATCACTAACATTCTGGATGTTTTTATAAAAGGGAGATTTTGACATCACTTTAATGCAGTTCACTGGAATTGCGGGCTAGGAGCTGGCAGCCCTTAAAGGGATAGTAAAGTCAAAAATAAACTTTCATGACAAATAGAACATGGAATTTTAAGACACTTCTATATTCTCTTCTGCCATCAGATTTACTTTGTTATCTTGAAAAGTATGTTTACATATCCACAGTAGCAACAATGTGCTACTGGGAGCTTGCTGGTGATTGGTGGCTACACGTGTCTCTTGTCATTGCCTCACCAGATGTATTCAGCTAGTGCCCTGTAGTGCAATGCTGTTCTGGAGCAGACTATGTATTTAATCCCTTTGCAAGAGTTAAGCACGTAGTAATTAAGCACAATGGAAAATAGCATTCGGCAATATGCTGCAAGGTTGGAATAACCAATCCTGACAAAAATACTAATTTCATAATAATGAAAATGCATTAATGTAAAACCAGTAATTCTTGCTAGCTTCATATACGTTATTGTTTTTTAATATTTAAAAAAACTAATATTTAAAAAAAATACATCTTTATATTATGCTTAGAGATATTTTATTTGAATGCATAATTCTGTCTAGCATTTATTTAGTGTTTAATGTCCCTTTAAGTGAAGGGACCTTGAATATCTGTAGGAGCCTACAGTTGCATATAGAGGTCACAGAGCTTTAAAGAATCCAGGCCAGTGTTGTCGTCTTCTTCCACAAACATGCAATCTCATATTCTCCAGGCTCACACAAGTTTGTTAGTCAGGTTACTGTCCCTCACTTGCATCCCACTCATGGGAAGCATTCTCACTAGCTTGTCAGTGGATTCCATGCAAAATCTCTCAAAACAGCAGCATTTTACTAACTACTAATATGCAGCCAGACATTGCCTATAGTCCTTTTTGTAATACATCATTTCTTTTTGCCTCAGAGCTTGATGCTGGGTCTCTTCGGTCAATGTCAGTGACGTGCAGTGACGTCAGAGGCTGGTGAGGCAGTGGCAGGATACGCCTTCATTCTTTGTATATCCTTTGTTGAAGAAATAGCAATGCACATGGGTGAGCCAATCACATGAGGTATCTATGTGCAGCCACCAATCAGCAGCTACTGAGCATATTTAGATATGATTTTCAACAAAGGACATCAAAAGAATGAAGAAAATTAGATATTAGATGTAAATTGGAAAGTTATTTAAATTTGCATATGGGTTTCATGTCCCTTTAAATGGTGTCTTGGAAAACTGGTCAACTTAGTAAACATCTGATTTTAGTTTAAAGGATTGTAACAGAAACTCTTGCCAGATAACACACTGCTTGCTCTGATTATGAGATCTAGAAATCCATGACCATTAAAATATGTTTAAAACATACTTTTTACTTTAATGCTGCAAATTAGATTCTTTCATTACATAAGGGATGAGAGTCAGAGGGGGAGGAAGAGAGACAGAGAGAGAAAGAGACCATGGGGGAGAACAACACATAAGGAGAGAGATGGATAGATAGAGAGACACACACACACACAAACAAGGGGGGGGGGGGGGAGAGGGACCACAGCATTTTAAAGTAATAAAACAGCAGAGCTACAGAGAGTTCAGAAGATTAGTCTATAATTTAGTGTGAAGCACAGAGGCAAGCTGCTAAGTTAGTGGGTGTAAAGTTTGAGTAAACAAAATACAAAAACGACCCTGCTATAAAAGAGTAAACAAACACTAAACCACATTCATTAAATTATCATTTTCACTAACAGAATCTCTTTCAGTAAAATCTTACTTTAATAAGATGTGGGTGAAACAATGCTCTCTGTGCCTCTCTCCTGCTCTGGAAGGATTCAGGAAGTGACAGTGGCACATTCCACTGCACTTAGAGGGGAAGAACAGAACTCTCTTTTTCACTTTAGCAAAGCTAGCAGGTTCACAGGACAGCAACAAAATATATGAAAGTTGTTTTTTCCGTTCTTGTTTTGTTTTATATGATTTAACATCCAGCCCCAACCCTATGTTCCACTTACTAATGCCTCTCGCTGGATTGGTTCAGCCCAAATAGGACTGCCTCAAATAAGCAGTTAATGGGCCATGCAATGATCTTAACCACTTGCATCCAGTAGATGGCGCAGCATGTTGTGTAATGGTGGGCAGACCTGCTTGTGCCTCTTCATTGCACAACATATAGCTGTGAGGAAAAAAAATGCTGGGAAAAAAAAAAAAGCCAATAAAATTTAAAGCCAATAAAAAAAAATATTTTTTTGCCCATATGAGAGGTGATGCACTGCCTCACCTGCCTCTAGTGACTGCACATCACTGGTCAATGTATATTGTTCATCTGGGTATAAATTTCAGCCAGTGTCAAAAATATTTTGGCAGCAAGAGCCTAAATCACAATATCTCCTAATGCAGGTCTCAACAACTCCATGGTGCCTTACAATGTGGGTTTAGTGCCTAGATGTGTGAGCCCAGTGTGCATTATTGGAATTGTAGAACCAAAACTGTGCATGGAAACTACAATTCATAACTCATTGTGCATGATCCAAAGTAATACTAAGTGCAATGCCAACAGCTGCAAGGCCCCAGATCTGTGCACTGTAAGGCAACTGCTCCACAAACCAGGTAAGTAATCTGCTCCACGTGCGTTTCTTGAAATTAAAGGGGTTAATCACTACAATGATTTAATGTAATCATTGTCCCTGTGTATCTATGGTAGTCAAGGGGTTAATTCCCTGATATTTTTTTTTTTTTTTGTACATATATGTGTGTGTGTGCATTTCTTGCATAGTAAGGAAAATGTGTGTAATATTAAAGTACTCTAAAAACCAGCACACATTTTCCAAAGCATAAAATATACAAAAATAGTCTTTATTTTGTTCTCGGTATATACATGAAAGAGTAACAGCACAGTTCAGCCTGCAACAAATGTGACTAACATTGTGTAAAGGTTTCTATCACAATGGGTCTGATGTCTATATACAAGATTATCAAATCACATTTTATATATCTGGTACAAAAATACTTGTATTGTTGCAACAGGTAGGACTGAACTTGCGGTTTATTCGATTCTCATTGGATGTTTTTCTGCACATTCAGTAACAGTAAATTTCAAGAAAGTCTCATATTTCCTTCAAAATGTTACCGATTGGATCCAGATACAATAGCAAAAGTGCTTAGATATTTTTTATACACATTTTTGTTGTCCTCATGTAAGGCATCTAATCTTTTCTAGCATTTTGGCTTTGTCATATACTCCACTGTTGTAGTATAAGGATGTAGCAAGAGAGGTATAGCAAAACAACAGAGCCATATTAAAAAAAAATAAAAAAAATCTATATATATCTGTATATTTATAAATCTCACAAGCAAAAAGTGACAAGTGAAGCCACTGATACGAGCAGCCTAAAGTTAATAGATTTCATCATTATTTAATTGTTACTGGGGCCCTTACATATTCATCAGTTTGGATGTCTGGCAAATGGTTTTCTGGAGGGCAGATGGAGTTGTACTTCCGCGAACGTGAGCGCATGGCAATGTCTTCCAGGTTCTTCAATACAGTAGTTCCATCATCATGCTGTAGTGTGCCTGGGCCCCTATAATAAATGGTAAATATCTGAGGGTCTGCTTAAGCAACTCATGAGAGTAGACAAAAACAAAATGTATGATTATCAGATAAATTCCTTTCATTCCTGGCAGGGAGAGTCCACAACTTTATTACTTACTGTTGGGAAATACAACACCTGGCCACCGGGAGGAGGTAAATACACCCCATCCAAAGGCTTAAATATCCCTCCCACTTCCCCTATCCTCCCAGTCATTCGGCCGAGGAAACAAAGAAAAGTAGGAGAAACATCAGGGTATAAAGGTACTAGAAGACAGTATAAAAACAGAATTTATGTTTACCTGATAAATTACTTTCTCAAACGGTGTGTCCGGTCCACGGCGTCATCCTTACTTGTGGGATATTCTCTTCCCCAACAGGAAATGGCAAAGAGCCCAGCAAAGCTGGTCACATGATCCCTCCTAGGCTCCGCCTTCCCCAGTCATTCGACCGACGTAAAGGAGGAATATTTGCATAGGAGAAATCATATGATACCGTGGTGACTGTAGTTAAAGAAAATAAATTATCAGACCTGATTAAAAAACCAGGGCGGGCCGTGGACCGGACACACTGTTGGAGAAAGTAATTTATCAGGTAAACATAAATTCTGTTTTCTCCAACATAGGTGTGTCCGGTCCACGGCGTCATCCTTACTTGTGGGAACCAATACCAAAGCTTTAGGACACGGATGAAGGGAGGGAGCAAATCAGGTCATCTAGATGGAAGGCACCACGGCTTGCAAAACCTTTCTCCCAAAAATAGCCTCAGAAGAAGCAAAAGTATCAAATTTGTAAAATTTAGTAAAAGTGTGCAGAGAAGACCAAGTCGCTGCCTTACATATCTGATCAACAGAAGCCTCGTTCTTGAAGGCCCATGTGGAAGCCACGGCCCTAGTGGAATGAGCTGTGATTCTTTCAGGAGGCTGCCGTCCGGCAGTCTCGTAAGCCAATCTGATGATGCTTTTAAGCCAAAAAGAGAGAGAGGTAGAAGTTGCTTTTTGACCTCTCCTTTTACCAGAATAAACAACAAACAAGGAAGATGTTTGTCTAAAATCCTTTGTAGCATCTAAATAGAATTTTAGAGCACGAACTACATCCAAATTGTGCAACAAACGTTCCTTCTTTGAAACTGGATTCGGACACAAAGAAGGCACGACTATCTCCTGGTTAATGTTTTTGTTAGAAACAACTTTCGGAAGAAAACCAGGTTTAGTACGCAAAACCCCCTTATCTGCATGGAACACCAGATAAGGAGGAGAACACTGCAGAGAAACTCTTCTAGCAGAAGAAATTGCAACCAAAAACAAAACTTTCCAAGATAATAACTTAATATCAACGGAATGTAAGGGTTCAAACGGAACCCCCTGAAGAACTGAAAGAACTAAATTGAGACTCCAAGGAGGAGTCAAAGGTTTGTAAACAGGCTTGATTCTAACCAGAGCCTGAACAAAAGCTTGAACATCTGGCACAGCTGCCAGCTTTTTGTGAAGTAACACAGACAAAGCAGAAATCTGTCCCTTCAAAGAACTTGCAGATAATCCTTTCTCCAAACCTTCTTGAAGAAAGGATAGAATGTTAGGAATTTTTATCTTGTCCCAAGGGAATCCTTTAGATTCACACCAACAGATATATCTTTTCCATATTTTATGGTAGATTTTTCTAGTTACAGGCTTTCTGGCCTGAACAAGAGTATCAATGACAGAATCTGAGAACCCTCGCTTTGATAAAATCAAGCGTTCAATCTCCAAGCAGTCAGTTGGAGTGAGACCAGATTCGGATGTTCGAACGGACCTTGAACAAGAAGGTCCCGTCTCAAAGGTAGCTTCCATGGTGGAGCCGATGACATATTCACCAGGTCTGCATACCAAGTCCTGCGTGGCCACGCAGGAGCTATCAAGATCACCGATGCCCTCTCCTGATAGATCCTGGCTACCAGCCTGGGGATGAGAGGAAACGGTGGGAATACATACGCTAGTTTGAAGGTCCAAGGTGCTACTAGTGCATCTACTAGAGTCGCCTTGGGATCCCTGGATCTGGACCCGTAGCAAGGAACCTTGAAGTTCTGACGAGAGGCCATCAGATCCATGTCTGGAATGCCCCACAACTGAGTAATTTGGGCAAAGATTTCCGGATGGAGTTCCCACTCCCCCGGATGAAATGACTGACGACTCAGAAAATCCGCTTCCCAATTTTCCACTCCTGGAATGTGGATTGCAGACAAGTGGCAGGAGTGAGACTCCGCCCATTGAATAATTTTGGTCACTTCTTCCATCGCCAGGGAACTCCTTGTTCCCCCCTGATGGTTGATGTACGCAACAGTCGTCATGTTGTCCGATTGAAACCGTATGAATTTGGCCTTTGCAAGTTGAGGCCAAGCCTTGAGAGCATTGAATATCGCTCTTAGTTCCAGAATATTTATCGGGAGAAGAGATTCTTCCCGAGACCAAAGACCCTGAGCTTTCAGGAGTCCCCAGACCGCGCCCCAGCCCACCAGACTGGCGTCGGTCGTGACAATGACCCACTCTGGTCTGCGGAAGCTCATCCCCTGTGACAGGTTGTCCAGGGACAGCCACCAACGGAGTGAATCTCTGGTCCTCTGATCTACTTGTATCGTCGGAGACAAGTCTGTATAATCCCCATTCCACTGACTGAGCATGCACAGTTGTAATGGTCTCAGATGAATTCGCGCAAAAGGAACTATGTCCATTGCCGCGACCATCAAACCTATTACTTCCATGCACTGCGCTATGGAAGGAAGAGGAACAGAATGAAGTACTTGACAAGAGTTTAGAAGTTTTGATTTTCTGGCCTCTGTCAGAAAAATCCTCATTTCTAAGGAGTCTATTATTGTTCCCAAGAAGGGAACTTTTGTTGACGGAGACAGAGAACTTTTTTCTACGTTCACTTTCCACCCGTGAGATCTGAGAAAGGCCAGGACGATGTCCGTGTGAGCCTTTGCTTGTGGAAGGGACGACGCTTGAATCAGAATGTCGTCCAAGTAAGGTACTACTGCAATGCCCCTTGGTCTTAGCACCGCTAGAAGGGACCCCAGTACCTTTGTGAAAATTCTTGGAGCAGTGGCTAATCCGAACGGAAGTGCCACAAACTGGTAATGCTTGTCCAGAAAGGCGAACCTTAGGAACCGATGATGTTCCTTGTGGATAGGAATATGTAGATATGCATCCTTTAAATCCACCGTGGTCATGAATTGACCTTCCTGGATGGAAGGAAGAATTGTTCGAATGGTTTCCATTTTGAACGATGGAACCTTGAGAAACTTGTTTAGGATCTTGAGATCTAAGATTGGTCTGAATGTTCCCTCTTTTTTGGGAACTATGAACAGATTGGAGTAGAACCCCATCCCTTGTTCTCCTAATGGAACAGGATGAATCACTCCCATTTTTAACAGGTCTTCTACACAATGTAAGAATGCCTGTTTTTTTATGTGGTCTGAAGACAATTGAGACCTGTGGAACCTTCCCCTTGGGGGAAGCCCCTTGAATTCCAGAAGATAACCTTGGGAGACTATTTCCAGCGCCCAAGGATCCAGAACATCTCTTGCCCAAGCCTGAGCGAAGAGAGAGAGTCTGCCCCCCACCAGATCCGGTCCCGGATCGGGGGCCAACATCTCATGCTGTCTTGGTAGCAGTGGCAGGTTTCTTGGCCTGCTTACCTTTGTTCCAGCCTTGCGTTGGCCTCCAGGCTGGCTTGGCTTGAGAAGTATTACCCTCTTGCTTAGAGGATGTAGCACTTGTGGCTGGTCCGTTTCTGCGAAAGGGACGAAAATTTGGTTTATTTTTAGCCTTGAAAGACCTATCCTGAGGAAGGGCGTGGCCCTTACCCCCAGTGATATCAGAAATAATCTCTTTCAAGTCAGGGCCAAACAGCATTTTCCCCTTGAAAGGAATGTTAAGCAATTTATTCTTGGAAGACGCATCCGCTGACCAAGATTTTAGCCAAAGCGCTCTGCGCGCCACAATAGCAAACCCAGAATTTTTCGCCGCTAATCTAGCCAATTGCAAAGTGGCGTCTAAGGTGAAAGAGTTAGCCAATTTGAGAGCATGAATTCTGTCCAAAATCTCCTCATAAGAAGAATCTTTATTGAGCGCCTTTTCTAGTTCATCGAACCAGAAACACGCTGCTGTAGTGACAGGAACAATGCATGAAATTGGTTGTAGAAGGTAACCTTGCTGAACAAACATCTTTTTAAGCAAACCCTCTAATTTTTTATCCATAGGATCTTTGAAAGCACAACTATCTTCTATGGGTATAGTGGTGCGTTTGTTTAGAGTAGAAACCGCCCCCTCGACCTTGGGGACTGTCTGCCATAAGTCCTTTCTGGGGTCGACCATAGGAAACAATTTCTTGAATATAGGGGGAGGGACGAAAGGTATGCCGGGCCTTTCCCATTCTTTGTTTACAATATCCGCCACCCGCTTGGGTATAGGAAAAGCTTCGGGGGGCCCCGGGACCTCTAGGAACTTGTCCATCTTACATAATTTCTCTGGAATGACCAAATTCTCACAATCATCCAGAGTAGATAACACCTCCTTAAGCAGAGCACGGAGATGTTCCAATTTAAATTTGAATGTAATTACATCAGGTTCAGCTTGTTGAGAAATTTTCCCTGAATCTGAAATTTCTCCCTCAGACAAAACCTCCCTGGCCCCCTCAGACTGGTGTAGGGGCACTTCAGAACCAATATCATCAGCGTCCTCATGCTCTTCCGTATTTTCTAAAACAGAGCAGTCGCGCTTTCGCTGATAAGTGGGCATTTTGGCTAAAATGTTTTTGATAGAATTATCCATTACAGCCGTTAATTGTTGCATAGTAAGGAGTATTGGCGCACTAGATGTACTAGGGGCCTCCTGTGTGGGCAAGACTGGCGTAGACGAAGGAGGGGATGATGCAGTACCATGCTTACTCCCCTCACTTGAGGAATCATCTTGGGCATCATTTTCTCTAAATTTTGTGTCACATAAATCACATCTATTTAAATGAGAAGGAACCTTGGCTTCCCCACATACAGAACACAGTCTATCTGGTAGTTCAGACATGTTAAACAGGCATAAACTTGATAACAAAGTACAAAAAACGTTTTAAAATAAAACCGTTACTGTCACTTTAAATTTTAAACTGAACACACTTTATTACTGCAAATGTGAAAAAGTATGAAGGAATTGTTCAAAATTCACCAAAATTTCACCACAGTGTCTTAAAGCCTTAAAAGTATTGCACACCAAAATACTATATACAGTCCCTGGTATCTGCTTTGCTGAGACCCAACCAAGCCCAAAGGGGAATACGATACCAAATGACGCCTTCAGAAAGGCTTTTCTATGTATCAGAGCTCCTCACACATGCATCTGCATGTCATGCTTCCCAAAAACAAGTGCGCAATAGAGGTGCGAAAATGAGGCTCTGCCTATGATTAGGGAAAGCCCCTAGAGAATAAGGTGTCCAATACAGTGCCTGCCGGTTATTTTACATAATTCCCAAGAATAAAATAATTCCTCAAAGCTATGAAGTATTAAAAATGCTTATATATCAATCGTTTAAGCCCAGAAAATGTCTACCAGTCTTAACAGCCCTTGTGAAGCCCTTTATTCTTATGTAATAAAAATGGCTTACCGGATCCCATAGGGAAAATGACAGCTTCCAGCATTACATCGTCTTGTTAGAAATGTGTCATACCTCAAGCAGCAAAAGTCTGCTCACTGTTTCCCCCAACTGAAGTTAATTCCTCTCAACAGTCCTGTGTGGAAACAGCCATCGATTTTAGTAACGGTTGCTAAAATCATTTTCCTCTTACAAACAGAAATCTTCATCACTTTTCTGTTTCAGAGTAAATAGTACATACCAGCACTATTTTAAAATAACAAACTCTTGATTGAAGAATAAAAACTACAGTTAAACACCAAAAAACTCTAAGCCATCTCCGTGGAGATGTTGCCTGTACAACGGCAAAGAGAATGACTGGGGAAGGCGGAGCCTAGGAGGGATCATGTGACCAGCTTTGCTGGGCTCTTTGCCATTTCCTGTTGGGGAAGAGAATATCCCACAAGTAAGGATGACGCCGTGGACCGGACACACCTATGTTGGAGAAAAGGGAGCCGTCCAAACAAAACATCTTCTGGGTGGGGTTGTGTTCTCTCCCTGCCAGGAAAGAAAGGAATTTATCTGGTAAACATAAATTTTCATTTCTTTCAATAAGTCAGGGAGAGTCCACAACTTCATTCCTTACTGTTGGGAAAACCATACCCAAGCTCCAGAGGACACTGAAGGAATAACGGGAGGAAACAAAAAGGAGACGGACCCTAATCTGAGGGCACCCCAGCCTGCAAAACCTTTCTCCCAAAAGCTGCTTCAGCCGAAGAAAACACATCAAAGTTGTAAAATTTAGAAAAAGTATGTAAGGAGGACAAGGTAGCCACCTTACAAATCTGCTCCATAGAGGCCTCGTTCTTAAAAGCCCAGGAGGAAGCTACTGCTCTAGTGGAATGAGCCGTAATCCTCTCAGGAGGCTGTTGTCCTGCCTAACTTATGAGACAGCGGATCGGGCGACAATCTGCCCACTACACGATCCGATCCCGGATTGGAGGCCGCCCCTTCATGCAGACTTGTTATTGGCTGGCTTCTTTGTCTGTTCCAGGACTGAGACGGCTTCTAAGTACTCTTGGGCTGCTCGGGCTTGGATAAGAATTGAGATCGTTGGGACTTGTCCGAACGAAAGGAACAAAAATTTGACAACTGACGTCCCTTAGGTCTGTTGTTCTTATTCTGTGGCAGGAAGGCTTCTTTCCCTCCGGTTACCGTGGAAATGATGGAGTCCAGACCTGGTGTGGTTCTAGCCCGGCGGGCTAGAGCCGCAAAACCTGAAGCCTTTGCATTCAGGCAAATAATTTGCATATTCGCATCACAGATGAAGGAGTTAGCAATTCATAATACCTTAATTTTCTCCTGAATATCCTCGAGGGGAGATTCCACCTCAACAATTTCAGACAGAGAGTTGCACCAGTAGGTAGTCCGCAGGAAAAAGGCCCCCTCCATATGGAGAATTATCTGTGCCACAGGGAACTGCATGTGAAGCGGTTTGAGTAGAGAGGGCAGAAATCTCTCGGGTCATAGAATCCTGAGAGGTTGATGGCTCAGATGGACTAATTGCGCTATGGGTATTGGCAGACTTGGCTCCCTTCTTAGACTTTTAAACAGTGCTTAGGCAATTGGAACAAAATTGAGCAGGTGGGCAAACCACAACCTCCTCACAATACAAACAGGTATTATTATTCACTACAGAAGGAATGGAACTCTTTAATGTAGTATCAGAATCATCCATAGCTTTGGTATGTAATTCCACAGATGGAATAATAAAAAAAAAAAAAATTACAAAAAGCAAGCGTTTTTAATATAAGCAGGCACCTTTACAATCCCAATGGCTGGGGCACTCACCACCTCCTTGACCCAGAAAAATTAGCAGTGTCTGCAGCTGGAACGCAAGGAAGTGAAAGAGGCCGCACCCGGTCACGAGGTGTGCAAGACATGACTTCCCCTGCTATGCAAAAGAGTGTTAAGCTAATATGAGCTGTGCAACACTCAAAAACATAACTTATGCTTACCAGATAAATTCCTTTCCTTCCTGGCAGGAAGAGTCCACAACCTTATTCCTTATTGTTGGGAAATACAACACCTGCAACCAGAAGGAGGCAAAGACACCCCTGCCAAAGGCGTAAATATCCCTCCCACTTCCCCTATCCCCCAGTCATTCTGCCGAGGGAACAAGGAAAAGTAGGAGAAACATCAAGGTATAAAGGTGCCAGAAAAAAATGATTTAAAAAAGGAGCCGCCTAACAAAAATAAATTACGGGCGGGGTTGTGGACTCTCCCTGCCAGGAAGGAATGGAATTTATATGGTAAGCATAAATTATGTTTTCCTTACATAAGGCAGGGAGAGTCCACAACTTTATTCCTTACTGTTGGGAAAACTATACCCAAGCTCCAGAGGACACTGAATGAATAACGGGAGGAAACAAAAAAAAAGGCGGACCATATTCTGGAGGGCACCACAGCTGCAAAACTTTTCTCCCGAAAGCTGCTTCAGCCGAAGAAAACACATCAAACTTGTAAAATTTTGAAAAAGTGTGTAAGGAGGAACAGGAAGCCGCCTTAAAAATCTGATCCATAGAGGCTTTGTTCTTAAGAGCCCAGGAGGAAGCCACTGCTCTAGTGGAATGAGCCGTTATCCTCTCAGGAGGCTGTCGCCCTGCAGTCTCATATGCTAAGCTGATGACACTCCTCAACCAGAAAGATAGGGAAGCTGTAGTAGTCTTCTGCCCCTTACGCTTCCCTGTATAGATGACACAGAGGAAGATTGTCTGAATTTCTTAGTAGCCTGAAGATAGAACTTCAAGGCACGAACGACATCTAGATTGTGAAGCAAGTGTTCCTTTGCTGAAGAAGGATTAGGACACAAAGAAGGAACAACAATTTCTTGATTAATGTTAGGATCCAACACCAACTTAGGGAGGAACCCTAATTTAGTACGTAAAACCGCCTTATCAGCATGGAAAACAAGATAAGGGGGGTCTCATTGCAAAGCAGAAATCTCAGAAACTCTGCGCACAGAGGCAACAGCCAACAAAAAAAGAACCTTCCAATATGATAATTTAATGTCAACAGTCAGTATGCATAGGTTCAAACGGAGCCTGCTGCAAAACACTAAGAACAAGGTTGAGGCTCCAATGTGGAGCCCCAGATCTAAACACAGGTCTGATCCTAGTCAGAGCCTTAAAAAAGGACGGCACATCCGGAAGCTCAGTCAATTTCTTGTGCAGTAGCGCCAACAGGGCCGATATCTGTCCCTTCAGGGAACTAGCAGAGATAGACCCTTCTCCAGTCCATCCTGGAGAAAAGACTAAATTCTGGCAACCTTAACCTTATGAAAATTATGGGAGGGGAATTTGGGGCAAGAAGGGGTTAAGTAGCACTCGTTCCCTATATGTATAGTAATAGTATTGAAATCATTCAACTACTATAAGTATCAATCAGTTAAAAAAACTTTACTTTATTAATCACTATTTAAGACCTAAATAATTATTACACAAAAAGCCCCTAGAAAAATAGCTTTTACAAAATAGGCTGCAACATCCAGAGATAAGATACAGCTCAAACCACCCCCCTGTATTCCTGGCCGGTAACAGGATACGCCGGCTTCAGGTGCCAGGGATGGCCGAGTGTTCCTGTAAAATCTCGTGCAGTCTATATCAAAGCGTGGGAGCGATAGGATAATTATTGTTAAAAACAAAAAAGCCAAACTTGTAGCATTTTCAGCTAAAAGTAGTACACAAGCGCGTTTCGGCCGAGTAGCGGCCTTTCTCAATGTGTTTTCTTGAAAATGACAAGCCGAGTGTGAAGCTGTACACGCTTTAAATAATCCAGTTCTGTTTCTCTGTGGCCAATGGGAGCGCGGTTATTGCACATGCCCATCTTATGGCCAATCACCAGTGCTGTACTGCTCAGGCACATTTCGATAATAGGTTATTTCGGAATGGCTGTGGATACAATGTCAGTGCCCAATCAGGATTCACCTGTATTATATATGTCGTTCTGCGTTGCACTGTCCTACAGAATAAACTGGTAATGTAGCGATTTGCTCACATCACTCATCTATATCTACTATATTAGCGTGCACCATTTAAAGAAATATTCTTTTTGTACCGATATCGAGTACAGAGTGACAGTGATTGTGAGAGATGGATTGTGTTACCCCGTTTTACTCTCTATTACTTCTGCTCGATGTCATATTATTATCCCTGTTAGTAAAAAGCATTATGGCGATATTATATCAAAAAATCATTGTTGTGAGTAAAACATGATATTATGAACTGTTATTCAGAGCGATATTAACTTGGACTCTATATATGCTGTGACTTTCACATATAAAGCCAAGTCACAAAGTTTGTAATATACCGCTCATGTGGGACATAATTATAATTATGGATTTCCATCGTTCAAACAGAGAAACCAATTTGCCTAATAGTGTTTAGATGTTAATCAGACAAAGTTTGTATTATCTTGTGATTAGAAAACACCACTTAGATGCACATTATTAGCGTTTACTATGGTATAAATGAAGAGTATTTTGTTGTATTATAAAGCTAAGACATCTTCTATGTGCTTAGGTCAATTCTTTAAAGACTTAAATGTAACTCTCATCTATTCATATTTTATGGTTAATTTTGAGTTTGAAATCAAAACATAACATAATGCGTCTCATACCAGTTCATTTATGATTCTTATCTCACTAATTTTTAACATATATCATTATAATCCCAAAATTGTATTTACTTCGGAATTCTGGGTGCACGTCTAGATAGAGATATTATATTGAAACTCTTACATATGTACACTATTATTTACAGAATTATTTACAGTTGTATCGAGTTTCACAGGAAGACCCAAAAGTTATTATTCTCATTCATGCCCTGTGGCATCACAGAATTCAAATTAAATATCCATTTTGCTTCCTTTTGGAGCAAAGTTGTTTCTATGTCTCCTCCACGAATGCCTGAACGTAGGCTTTCTAAACCCCAACATCTGAACGTATTAGTTTTGCCCTTATGATGGTATAGAAAATGTCTCGCAACACTTGTTATCTGTTTTCCATTTTTAGTATCTTTCTCAGCATTTCGAATATTGCTAAGATGTTCAGTCAACCTCTTTCCCATAGGTCTTGTGGTCATACCTACATATAATAAATTACAGCTGCAGGTTAAACAGTATATGACATTGGGAGTTTTACAGGTTATACGACTCTGGATGGTCCACCGTTTATTGAATCTATCCATCATTACTTTCTTTTTTACCATGTGTGTACATATTTTACAATTTTCACATGCTATGGAACCTTTGTAAAGAGGGGGCTTTTTGGCATTTCTATCAAAATGGCTTTGAGTTAACTGGTCACTCAGGTTGCCTGCTCTTCTGTACGTGAATTGGGGCTTTGTGGGGATTATAGAATTAAACTGGTCATCAGATTGTAAAATATGCCAGTGTTTAAGTATTATATTGGATACTTGATTACTTTGACTGGAATATGTTGAGATAAATCTCAAAGAATTGAGATTATCCTCTGGCTTTTTGGGTTCTAGTAATTCCTGTCTATTCTCATTTATAGCTCGCTGATAGGCTCTCTTTAAGGATTTCCTTGAATACCCTCGTTGTAGCAATCTATCTCTTAGTTCATTTGCTGCTTTCTGGAATGACTCAATAGATGAGCTATTCCTGCGAATCCTTAGGTATTCCCCTATTGGCAGGCTTTTTATTGTGTTTGGATGATGAAAGCTCTGCGCATGCAAAATATTGTTTGTTGCAGTGGGTTTCCTAAAGGAATCTGTTTCTAAATGGTCATTCACTTTTTTTATAACTAGATCCAGGAACTCCACCTGGTGGTCATCCTGTGTCATAGTTAGAAACAGACCAAAAGAGTTATTGTTGAGAAGCGAAATGAATTCATTGAGTGTTTCTATTGATCCCTCCCACACGAAGAAAATGTCATCTATATACCTGGACCAGTGGGTAATGTTTTTAGTATATTGTAAGAGATTGCTATTGAACACTACAGTTTCTTCCCACCAGCCCAGGTATATATTTGCATAAGTGGGGGCACAGGAGGTCCCCATTGCTGTTCCACACAACTGCAAATAAAATCTCCCATCAAAAACAAAGTAATTGTGATCCAAAGTGAATTCCAGTAGATCCATAATCAATTGTTTGGATTTGTTGGATAAAGTCTGATTCTTTGTTAAAAAGTGGGAAACAGCTCTACATCCCCATTGTTTATCAATACTTGTGTAAAGTGACTCCACGTCACATGTGACGAGAATCGATTGAGGGGTTATAGTCAGTGTGTTCATTTTATTGAGAATGTGCATCGTGTCCTTTGTGTAGGAGGGCAATGAATCTACAATGTACCTAAGTCTCGCGTCCACATATTTAGAGGCCTTCTCCGTTAAAGACCCAATGCCAGAGACAATGGGTCTCCCTGGGGGGCATGTTTGATTTTTGTGGATTTTAGGTAATAGATAGAGTGTTGCTATCTTGGGGTTTTTAACATCTAAGTATTGAAATTCCTTTTTATCAATGGTGCCATGTGCTGCCGCCTGTTTAATTAATCTGTTATACTGTTTAAGAAAGTCTTCTGTTGGATTCCCAAAGAGATTTTTATAGTTTTTAGGCTTATGGAGTTGTTTTTTGACCTCAGCTATATACATTTCAGTAGGGCATATAACAATATTCCCACCTTTGTCACTCTGTTTTATTTGGACATCAGTCCATTGGTTTATTGATTTTAGTGCAAGTTTTTCTTGTTCAGATAGATTATTCAGTGATGTATCAATATCTGAAGAGATAGCTAGTATATCCTTGCATACTAAATCTAAGAATGTAATGGTATTGTGAGAGGTACTTGTTGGTGGTATAAAGCTTGATTTAGTCTTTAAAATTTCACGCCATTTATTATCCTTTTCTATTATCTCATTTGGATTAGTTTCTGAATCCTCTAATAAAGAGATTAGGTTTTTGATAGTAGTTGCTTCATCAGCATTTAAACCTTCTATTTCTCTATTAGGTGCAAAGTATTTCTTGAGCAGTAGTTTACGTGTAAAGAGGTGTACGTCTTTTATGGTTTCAAACTTGTCTAGTGTGGCTGTTGGAACAAATGACAAACCTTTTTTCAAAACTGAAATTTGTATTTCGGTTAGAATTTTGTCTGAAAGATTGATAATATTCAGTTATTTTTGGTTTGTTTCTTTTTGGTGAGTGGTTTTTGGTGGAACTTGACTTGCTTTCTTGTTCTGGGTTTGTTTACCCCTACCTCTGCGGGTTCTCCGCCTAAAGGGATATCTCCATTAGTGTTGTGTGGAGTGATTCTTCTTTTAAGGATTGGTTTAGGTCTTAACTCATCCTCTGAGTTATCACCATCTGTAATATCACAATCCTTATCAGAGTAATCAGAATCTGTGATAGTGGATTTGTTCGTGTTCCACATATACACAGATTTATTAGCATAGTCTGTCAAGTCCCTCTCTATTTTCTTTTCTTTTTTATTAGCAATGTATTTTGCAAATCTGTCAACTTCTTCCTTTGTTTTTGTATAAGACTTTTGGAACTCTTCCTTTAATTCATACTGTTTTAATTCTTCCCCAATTTTAGTTATTTCCTCATTTAGTTCATTTAGTTTATCTTTCTCATGCTCTACAAGATAGCCTATAAGTTTCAGTGAGCATTCAGTCAGTGCCTCTTCCCACTTAGATTTTAACGTGGGTTTTAAATCTTGAAATGCTGGAAATAATTTGAGTCTCAGACCCCTAGGTATTACTTGGTTATCATTGTAAAAATTAAACATTCCTATGTTCCATTGTCTTTTAATCTGACGTTTGCGACCTTATGCCAGGAAAAGCCACGCTCTTCACACCAGTACAAGTAAGTGCTCCACACTTTATGGTAGATACGACGTGTAACTGGGTTACGAGCTTGAACCAGTGTCGATAACGCTATCAAAAAACCCTCTCTTGGCCAAGACTAAGCGCTCAATCTCCATGCAGTCAATGTCAGAGAATCTAGATTTTGATCAAAGAAGGGACCCTGTATCAGCAGGTCTCTGCGACAAGGTAACCTCCACTGAGGAGATGAGGACATCCCCACCAGATCCACAAACCACGTCCTCCGCGGCCACGATGGAGCAATCAGAATCACTGATGCTCGCTCCTGTTTGATGCAAGTCACCACATGAGGGAGAAGCGGTAATGGAGGAAAAAGACATAAGAGTCTGAGCCTCCATGGTACTGATAGGGCATCTATCAGTTCCTCCTGAGGATCCCTCAACCCGTACCTGGATAGCTTGGTATTGAAACCTGGGTAGCTTGGTAATGAAGCGGGATGCCATGAGATCTATCTCCGGCATCCCCCACTCGCTGCATATCTCTGCAAACACTTCGGGTGGAGAGACCATTCCCCTGGGTGAAAGGATTGCCTGCTGAGGAAGTCCGCTTCCCAGTTGTCCACACCCGGAATCTGGATCGCTGACAGTGTACATCTGTGAGTCTCTGCCCACTCTATTATCTGAAATACTTCTCTCATAGCCAAGGGACTTCTCGTTCCCCCCTGATGGTTGATGTAGGCAACTGAGGTTATATTGTCTGATTGGAATCTGATAAACTGGGACGACCCCAGAAGGGGCCAAGACTTCAAGGCATTAAAGATTGTCTGGAGTTCCAATATATTGATCAGAATGCAGGACTCCTCCTGAGTCCACAGCCCTTGTAGCTTCTTGGCACCCCAAATGGCTCGGCAGCCGGAAAGGCTTGCATCCAGTCACAATCTCCCAGGACGGTCTCAAGAACCACTTGCCTTGGGACAGATGATCTGGACAGAGTCACCAAGAGAGCAAGTCTCTTGACAGGTTGTCCAGCACAATCTGTTGAGACACATCTGAATGGTCGCTGTTCCATTGTCTCAGCATGCATAGTTGTAAGGGTCTGAGATGGAATCTGGCAAAGGGAATGATGTCCATACAGGACACCATGAGTCCGATCACCTCCATACATTGGGCCACTGAGGGCCTCAAGGAGGCCTTGAGGGCAAGACAAGCAGTAGTTAGCTTGCAATGTCTCGGATCTGTGAGAAATATTCTCATGGATATGAAGTCTATTATCATCCCCAGGAAATTCACCCTTGTACTTGGAATACAAGAACTTTTTTGCAAGTTTATCTTCCATTCATGTGATCGAAAAAGACTGAGAAGGGACTCAGAGTGTTCTTCCGCTAGACGAAAAGATGGTGCCTGTACCGAGATATCGTCCAGGTAAAGCGCTACTGCAATACCTCGTGTTCTGGCAACAGATAGAAGAGCTCCCAGAACCTTTGAAAATATCCTTGGAGCAGTAGATAGGCCAAACGGAAGAGCTATGAACTGGAAGTGCTGGTCCAGAAAGGCAAACCTCAGAAACGTGAAGGTATGCTTCCTTCAGGTCTATGGTGGTCATAAACTCTCCTTCCTGAACCAGAGGAAGGATTGACCGTATTGTCTCCATTTTGAAAGAGGGAACACTCAGAAACTTGTTTAGGCTCTTTAAATTGGACGAAAAGTTCCCTCCTTTTATGGAACCACAAAAAGGTTTGAATAAAACCCTAAACCTCTTTCTACTGTAGGAGTAATTGTCCTGGTACCTAGAGAGGAGAGATTCCGTACGCAACCTAAGAGGATGAGATTTGAATCCTATCCGGTATCCCTGAGATACAACCTCCAGGAACCAAGCATTCTGTACATCCTGGAACCAAGCATCTGTAAAAAGAGAGAGTCTGCCCCTACTCAATCCGATCCCGGATCGGGGGCTGCCCCTTCATGCCGATTTGTTCTCGGCAGGCTTCTTAGTCTGTTTGGACTTATTCCAATACTGAGTCGGCTTCCAAGTACTCTTGGGCTGCTCGGACTGTGAGGATTGCTTTCGTTGTGATTTATCAGAATGAAAGGAACGAAAATTAGAAAATTGCCGTCCCTTAGGCCTATTCTTCTTATCCTTCGGTAGGAATGTACCTTTCCTCCTGTAACCGTAGAAATAATGGAGTCCAGCCCTGGACCAAATAAAATCTCCTTGAAAAGAAGAGAAAAGAGTCTGGATTTATAAGTCATATCCGCAGACCAAGACTTCAACCAGAGAGCCCGGCGGGCTAGGACCACACACCCAGAAGTCTTTGCATTTAGGCGAATAATCTGCATATTCGCATCACAGATGAAGGAGTTAGCAATTCCCAGAGCTTTAATACTCTCCTGAATATCCTCGATGGGAGTCTCCACCTCAATGAGCTCCGACAGTCTCGCACCAGTAGGTAGCTGCTCCAGCAACCATGGCTACAGCTGCTGCCAGTTGAAATAAAAACCCTGTATGTTGAAACATCTTCCTCAGAAAAGGGATAGTAGTACGCTTAGCCAGAGTAGAAATAGCGCCATCCACCTTAGGGATAGAGCCCCACAAAGCTAATTGAGAGTCATCAACCGGGAATCATTTTTTAAAAGTAGACGTGGGGGAAAAAGAAGTTCCTATTCTTTCCTATTCGTTCCTAATAATTTTCGCCATCTTAACTGGCGAAGGAAAAGTCAGAGGGACCTTCCTGTTTTCATAAACTCTGTCTAATTTAGGTATCTTAGGTTCCTCAGGGAGTTTAGCCTCTGGAACCTAGCATAGACAGAACCTCCTTTAATAAAAAACATATATGCTCAATTTTAAATCTAAAGGAGGGTTCCTCTGCTGAAGGAGGTTTAGAAACTGTAGTCTCCAGCTCAGAAAGTTCACCCTCTGAAGCTACAGTGGTTAACTCGTCCACAGAAAGCTGGGACATAGTAGCTAAATCCGACAAATATTTAGATGACTCTAGGTCAGGAGAAGTATGTTTAACCTTTTTCTTACGTTTGCTAGAGGAAGGTAGGGCACTCAGGGCCTCAGACACCGCCAATTATATCTGCGCTGTAAAGTCCGCAGGAAAAAGGCCCCCTCCAGATGGAGGATTAGTTTGGCCGAGGGGACTTGCATGTGGAGTGGGTAGTGTAAAAAGGGTAGTAAACTCTCGGGACACAGATTCCTGAGAGGTAGACGGCTCAGAGGAGCTAATAGCGCTATGAGTATTAGCAGGCTTGTCTGCCTTCTTAGACTTTAGAACAGTGCTTAGGCAAATGGAACAAAATTGAGCAGTCGGGCAAACCACGGCCTCCTCAAAATATAAACAGGAATTATTAATCAGTACAGAAGGAGCAGAGCTGTTTAATATAGTATCAGAGTCCTCCATTGCTAAGATATATTCACAGAAGGATAGACAAAAAAGAACGCTTTTCTTTAAACAAAAACGGCACCTTTATAATCCCAATGGCTGGTGCATTCACCACCTCCTACACCCAGACAGCTAACGGTGAAAACACTCACCTTAGGAGTAATGTCTGCAGCAGGATTGTAGGAAAATGAAAAGACCACACCCGGGCACATGGTGTGTAGGACAGGACTTCCCCTGCTATGAAAAAGGCGCTAAGCTATTATGAGCTGCACAACACTCAAAAATGAAAGTGAACCTGGTTTGTTCCAAGCCAAAAGCACACAGTCTATGAGCCCAACAAACTCTCACATTAAACAGTTATAAAAAAAACCCTTGCTGTTCAAATAATCTCCCTGAAGGAGTTATTAACCCTTGATCCTATTGAGGCATAAAGGAGCCACACTGTGACCCTGTATAGTAAAGGCATATATATAAAAACAGTCTTACCCTCAAGGATCCATGCTGTGGAACAGGCACAGCCTCTCAAATGTGACAGTCTTGCAGCGATGCTTTGACATGGACTTGAGTGTGTAACAGCAAGCAATGAAAATCGTCAACACTGATTGCTCAGGAGCTGTTAGGCGACAGTCTGGATGGGTTCACAGAAAACCTTTCCCTGCATCTCCAGATTATAACTTTCATCAATACTCTCACTGAGAGGTTCACATGACTACTTAAAACTCCAGTCCTTTCTTGAAGGGAACATATCCATTACAGGACTATCCAAATCTTCTGACACTTCTCTGCCACCTCCTATAGTGACGAAAGGCAAAGAATGACTGGGGGATAGTGGGAGGGATATTTAAGCCTTTGGCGGGGGTGTCTTTGCCTCCTCCTGGTGGCCAGGTGTTGTATTTCCCAACAGTAAGGAATGAAGTCATGGACTCTCCCTGCCTTATGGAAGGAAAACTAAAGTGAAACCTATCTGTTCCCAAGCTCTTAATGCAGAACATAAAAATCCCCATAACTGTTCCCAGTAATCTCCCTAAAGGAGATATTAACCCTTAATCCTATTGAGGTATAGAGGAGTCACACTGTGGCCCTATACAGGAGTCCCTGCTATAACAATAAAGCAAACTTACCCTCTAGGATCAATGCTGTGGAACAGATACAGCCTCAAGTGTGACAGCCTTGTAGCGACGCTCTGACAGGGACCTGAGTGATTAAAAGCAGGCAGTGAAACTCGTCAACACTGATTGTTCAGGAGTTGTTAGCTAACAGCCTGAATGGTTTTGAAAAAAAACTTTCCCTGCATCTCCAGACATTCATCAATACTCTCACTGAGAGGTTTATATGATTACTTAAAACTCCAGTCCTCTCTTGAAGGGAGCATACCCATTACAGGACTATCCAATTCTTCTGACACTTCTCTGCCACCTCCTCTAGTGACGAAAGGCAAAGATTGACTGGGGGGGATAGGGGAAGTGAAAAGAAAATATAAGCATTTGGCTGGGGTGTCCTTGCCTCCTCCTGCTGGCCTGGTGTTGTATTTCCCAACATTAAGGAATAAAGTTGTGGACTCTCCCTGCCTTATGGAAAGAAATCAGAATCTGAAAGTAACTAGTACCTCAAGTACAAGAAGATCAGATTTATCACTGTATGGCCATGACAATAAAGACTTAAAAGAACACGAAACCCCACATTTTTATTTCATGATTCAGATACAGCATACCGTTTAAACAACTTTACAATTTACTACAGTTATCAAATTTTCTTTGTTCTTTTCGTATCCTTTGATAAGTAGAGAGGTAAGCTCAGGAGCGTGCATGTGTCTGCAGAACTATATGGCATCAGTTTTGCAAGGATTTTATAGCAAGAGCACTACATGGCAGTACTTGTTCCAGTTATTTTGTGATCCAGACGGGCAGGCTACCTATATAGGTGTCTCTTCAACATAGAACATGAGGACAAAGCAAAGTTGATAAAAGAAGTATTGTCTGAATCATGAAAGAAAACCTCTTAAAAACTGTGCATGCTCCATGCTCCCTAGAGGCCAGAAAACATAATTTATGCTTACCTGATAAATTTATTTATTTATGGATATGGTGAGTCCACAGAATCATCAATTACTAGTGGGAATATCACTCCTGGCCAGCAGGAGGAGGCAAAGAGCACCACAACAAAGCTGCTATATATGTCACTTCCCTTACCCATAACCTCCAGTCCCTCAGTCAAAGGGAAAATGGAAAAAGAAGATAACACAAAGATGTAGAGGTGCCTGAAGTTTTTGAAAAAAATAACCGTCTTAAAATAAAGGGTGGGCCGTGGACTCACCATATCAGGAAAGAAATACATTTATCAGGTAAGCATAAATTATGTTTTCTTTCCCAAGATATGGTGAGTACACAGAATCATCAATTACTAGTGGGAACCAATAACCAAGCTAGAGAAGACAGATGATTAGGGAGGGACAAGACAGGTAACCTAAACACAAGGCACCACAGCATGAAGAACCTTTCTCCCAAAAGAAGCCTCAGCTAAGACAAAAATATCAAATTTGGAAAATTTAGAAAAAGTATGCAGAGAGGACCAAGTTGCAGCCTTGCAAATCTGTTCTACAAAAACTTCCTTCTTAAAAGCCCAAAAAGAAGGGACAGCCCTAGTGAAATGAGCTGAAATTCTCTCAGGAGGCTGCTGTCCAGCAGTCTCATAAACCAAACGCATTATACTACTCAACCAAAGAGAAAGAAGTAGCTGAAGCTTTCTAACCCTTATGTTTCCCAGAGAAACAAACAGCAAACAATCCTTAGTCGCCTGTAGATAGAAAATAAAAGCATGCACAACATCAAAGTTATGCAACAAATGTTCCTTATGAGAAGATAAGGACACAGAGAAGGAACAACAATTTTCTGATTAATATATCTATCTGAAACCAGCTAACTAGTACGAATAACCGCCTTAACTGCATGAAAGATAAGGCAAATCACACTGCAAAACTGAGAGCTCCGAGACTCTCCAAACAGAAAAGATAGCAGTGAGAAACAAAACCTTCCAAGATAACAACTTGTGGAAAATAAAGGCTCAAACAGAGCCTACTGCAAAACTTTAAGAACAAGGGTAAACCCCTAAGGGAGAGCAACCAACTTAAACACAGGCCTGATGTAGACCAGTGCCTGTCAAAAAGATTGCACATCTGGTACGTCCAACAGATGCTTATGTAGCAAAAAAGATAATGCAGAAAACTGACCCTTCAGGGTACTGACTGACAAACCCTTCTCCAGACCACCCTGGAGAAAGGATAAAAAATGCAGAAAACCCCCCAGCTTAGATAAAACTAAGCGTCCAATCTTCAAGCAGTCAGCTTCAGAGATTTAGATGAAGGAAAAGACCAAGAATCAGAAGTCCTTCCTCAGAGGTAGTCTCCAAGGTGGAGAGACGACATTTCCACTAGGTCTGCATACCAGATCCTGTGAGGCCACGCAGGGGCTAATAAAATCACCTCCGCTCTCACCTGAAAATATGAGTAATGACTCATGGAAAGAGAACAAACAGAGGAAAAAAGGTATGCAAGACTGAAAACCAAGAAAAACGTCAGAACATCCATCAGGATGGTCTGCGGATCACATGACCATAAACCGTACCTTCGAAACGTCCACAGAAACCAACTCCTGAAACCCCCATGTGAGGGTCTACCTAGAGAACACTTCCGGATGGAAATGCTCACTCCCCGGGATGAATCATCATTCTGTTTAGAAGTCCAACTCCCAATTGTCCACCCCTGGAAAGTGGATGACCGACAGCAAATGTGAGCTTTCTCCCACTGAACAATCCAAGTCACCTCCTACATAGCTAAGGAACCCCTAGTTCCTCCCTAAAGGTTGATATAAACCCTTGAGGTGATATTGTCCGACTAGAACCAAGCTAGGTACTACTGAGGTCAAGTCATCAGAGCATTACGAATTGCTCTCAACTCCAAGATGTTTAAAGAGGAGAGCAGACACTTCGGAGTCCATAATCCTTAAACAAGACCCAGACAGCTTACCAGCCCGGCAGGTTGGCATCCGTGGTCACATCACCCAGGAATATCTCCAGAAGCACGCGCCCGGAGATAGATACTCCTGAAAAAATACTACGGAAGAAAGTCTCTTGTCATCTGATCTAAATCTATCCTTTAAGACAGATCTGAAAGTTCTCCATGTCATGGAAAATAGCAAAAGGAATGATATCCATGGGATACCATCAGACCAATTCCCTCCATACACAGGGTCACAGAAAAGTGAAGAAATATCAACTGCAGCTAAATCCAAACTTCCAACCTCCTGGTTACAAGATGGCTAAGCTATCCACCGGCCACTAGAGCTTACTGTTGACCGGACAGAAGACTGCAGAGTGAGGAAAAGGAATAAATCCTTGATTTTCTGACCTCTGAAAGACATCTCCTAGATAAAGAATCAAATAAGGTCCAAGCATACCGCACCTGGTGTTCCCAGGCGGTTTCCCATCCAGGTACTGACCAGACCCGATCCTGCATAACTTCCGAGATGAAACAAAATTGGGTGCATTCAGGGTATTGTGACGGTAGTCCCAAATAAATTACCCTTGTGGATAGAACAAGGGAACTCTTCTCCTGATTTATTTCCCATAACCGGAAAAGAAGATTGGACAAGATCTCTTAAAAGAGAGTTAGCTCAAAGTCAGGACGATACCTGAACTATATATTGTCCAGAAAAACACACTTGCAATATCCCAAGAAAACTAGAGAAGATTCTGATTAAGGAAACAATAAATCTCTCAGGTCTAAGTTCGTTATGAACAGGCCCACTAGAACCAAAGTAGAAAGGATACTACTTTGAAGGACAGAATCTGAAATATAGGAGTTAAATACCTATATCCCGTTCCCAAACTGGGACTGGAACTGTCACTCCCATAGATGAAGACCCTGAATTCAGTTCAAGGAATGCCTCTCATCCTACATGGATTGCAGATACTCTGGAAAGAGAAATCTGCCCCTGGGAGGAAAACTTAGATTGGACTCGAAAAGGCATGACCCAAACAAAGTCTCATCCTTAAAAGGAGACACTAGAAGCGTGTATTTGGAGAAAACAAAAAAAAAATTGAATCTGCCACTGCAGAACTATAAAGCCTCGGTCCTAGGCTGTACCACTAAATCACAGCTAGGCTTCTCAGCTGACCATAGATTTCAGCCACAATGCCCGGCGGCTAGTACAGCAAGTCTAATAAGACAAGACATTGCTCTAAATGAACAATTTTAACCTCCAGCTTCTTACCTATGTCAGAAAGAAAACTAGATTATCTCTGCAGAGATCTAAAATCTCTGATTAAAAGTAGAAAGTTGCCTTCTATTAAGACACCGTGCATTTCAAGAGAGATAGCAACAGGAAATCCTAAAACGGTGAAACAGGGAGAAATATCCCCAGATTCTCTATAACAATCCTGCAAACATGTCACAGCACGTCTAGAACCCTTCCAGAGAGGAAAGAAAAATATAGAACTGATAAAGTTCACAAAACTCAGAAGGAAAGACAACGATAGGGATCGGTGTCCTCCAGTCAGCCAAGACCTCCTGACAATATAAGAGGCTTTGAAGCAAATAACTGAAGAATACCACTTCAGTAACAGATGAAGGAATTATACTGTCCAGATCTGAGAATTCAGCCTCAAACTACCGGTGAATCCTCTTCACTAACTTGGAAGAAGACAAACCTGCGCAGCAGCATGTGGAGCAGAAACCCTCTTATCCGAGACTTAAAATGTTCTCTTGCCTTTTCAACAGACCAAGCCACAGATCCTGCTGAAGATACCTGAGCTTGCAACTTCTGTAAGCAAATACACTCCTCCAGGAGATTGCGAGGAACCACAGGGCACTGCATGTGACACTATATAGGCTTGGGACATAAAAGGAGAAAGCTGTGGCAGTGCCTTAAAAGCAACATCCTTGGAGACAAAGTTCAAACCAATCTGTACATTTAATAGCATTTGCGAAAATCAGAGGTACAGAAAAAATAAATGTTTAAACCAATTCTTAGTTGAGCAAGCCTTCCACACAACTTCAGCATCAGTAGAAGGAATTATACTACCTGAATCCGAAATTTCACCCTCAGATGCACATGAAGAATCTTCATCCTCAGACTTCTGAGAGGAAATACTTTGATTAGCCACTTCAGGATCAGAAACCTTGCTTACTGTTTCTTTAATATGTCCTTTTGCGTTTTCCCTGCAACATGGGAAAAAGCAGACAGCCCCTCAGATACCGCAGAAGATACCTGGGCAGCAATATCTTGCAAAATAACTCCAGACAGAGCATGAGAGGAAATGCAGGGCACTGCATGTGCAGATGAATAGGATTGGGACGCTTGAGGAGAAAGCTGCGGAACATCTGAAACAGGAGGCTCCTAAACAGCATCCGCCTTAGCTAATGATGGCTCAGGGTCAAAAAGTCTATTTCTATAAGTTAAAGTTCTTTCAATACATGAAGAACAAAAAGGTACTGAGGGTTCCACCTGGGCATCAAAACATAAGCTACAGGTAACATCCTGCACAGCCTCCTGTTCCACAATACAAAAAGAAGCAAATATTTTTTATCTTTTAACAAAGGATATAATACAGAACAAAAAAAAAAACGTTAAATAAATGTTCTCTTTAAAATTTACCAAATCAAGAAAACATACCCCAGCCAACTTTACAATTACTGAGGTGTCCTACCTGTCCTGCAACCCACAGCAAACAGAGGAAAAAAGCAATCCCGTTTACAATCCGGATTTCCAGAGAAGCAAAAACAGCAAGAAGCCTTCTAAACAGCAGAGCCATCTGAAATATGGGCACCTCACTCTTACAGGAAGTTAAAAAAGTACCAAAAAAACCCTCTGACATCACAGAAACAGAACCTCCCTAAAAGGGGCGGTCCTACAGCTGACAAGCCATTTAAAAAAAAAAAAAAAAATAACTTTCTTGAAAAACAGGCTTAAAAACAAACAATAAAACCCACCAAAAAAGTAAATAATCTGTTACTAAAAAACGGATCTTCACTGAGCCATCAATAAAATAAATAACTCCTCACACTAACAGTGCCATAAAAACCTGCACCATGACAGGAATAATAAAACACGTCCCTGCAGCGTTTCAGCTGAATAAGTGTCAAATTTTTCCTTGTTACATAGAAAAATAAACTGGCACTTACCTCAATATTAATCTGTCCGGCAGCAGGACAGCTCACTTGGTTTAAGAGGATGCCATCCCTCACATGGAGCTGTTTTGGGAAAACGCAGTGAGGATTGTACCCCTCAAGTTCCCAATTGCTTAAAAAGCCACCATTGCCCTACTGAAGAGACTGACATGGGCTAAGGCTAGACCCTTTAGAAAGATCAGAGCAAAACTACTCTGCTTTAAAATAAAAAAAATCTTGATTTTAGATCAGACACCAAAACTTCACCTCCTCCTTGCACCGCAGGCAAAGAGAATGACTGGAGGTTATGGGTAAGGGAGGTGACATATATAGCAGCTTTGCTGTGGTGCTCTTTGCCCCCTCCTGCTGGCCAGGAGGGATATTCCCACTAGTAATTGATGATTCCGTTGTCTCACCATATCTTAGGAAAGAAATATTCTGTAACATAGACTCACTTAAAGGGACATTGATCACCTCTTGTTTTTGTGTAAAAATTGTGCTTTTTGATTTGCAGAATTTTGAATAGAACCTACGTTTTTAGAATTTGCTTTTTGTTTTCTCCAGAGAGCTTGGCACAATCTAACTTTTTAACACAATGCAAAAGGTGTTTAATGGTTCTTTAGGTTCTAGACACGTCAAATGCATTAAATGGCAAGTGAATAAAAAGAAAAATAACATAAAAATACCCCAAAAACAAAGAAAACATAGGATTGTGCAGTGTAATATACTCACCTCTGTGTTTTTGGAGCTACTGAATGCTTCACAGTACTTTTTCCCTGAAATAGGAGAAACAAAATATTAAACTGCAATATAATAATATCTGAACAGAAAACCTACATTCAGTGTGGTATTTATATATCCCCAGGGCACATCACCCGGCTAATATTAAATTCTTATAATGCTTATTATCTTTAATTACATTTATGTTAAAACATGCAATTAATTTGTGCTTTGGATAGCAGAAAATGTTATAATATTATAAAGTATTACACTACTCCCACTCAGCTACTTCATAATGCCATCTGTCTGGCAAATGTTTCTGTGGAGGATATTGTAACCCTTATATAACACTCCCCATACGGATAATATTATCTTGAACATTACCTGCATGACCTCATTACTGAAACGTGCTCGTTGTTGGTTCCATTAAAATGTGGGTATTTTAAATAATTCTATTGTTACATTTAAAAACAAACACTACTTTACAATAAAAACAATACCTAGTTATACATTGTGCACAAACATTCATATCCTGTTAGTTTAAATTTGAACAGCAAATTGCTCCTCTTTAATATATGTGACAGTTTCTTTTTGCCTACAATGTCTCCTCATTTCTTTTTAAAATGAATGGAATCTTCGGGATGCCATTAAACTATTACAAAAAAAATGAGGATGCCATAGGAAAGGAAAAATATTAAGCCCACCACATAGGAACAAAAAACATAATTTATGCTTACCAGATAAATTCCATTCCTTACTGTTGAGAAATACAACACCTGGCCACCAGGAGGAGGCAAAGACACCCCAGCCAAAGGCTTAAATATTTCTTCCACTTCCTCATTACCCCAGTCATTCTGCCGAGGAAACAAGGAAAAGTAGGAGAAACATTAGGGTATAAATGGTATAAACTCCAGGACACTGAATGAAAAATGGAAGGGAACAAAAAGGAAGAGGTGGACCCAATTTTGAGGGTACCACAGCCTGCTAAACTTTTCTCCCGAAAGCTGCTTGTAAAATATCAAACTTGTAAATTTATGAAAAAATATGTAAGGAGGACCAAGTAGCCGTCTTACAAATCTGATCCATAGAGGCCTCGTTCTTAAAGGCTCAAGAGGAAGCCACTGCTCTAGTGGAATGAGCCGTTATCCTCTCAGGAGGATGCAGTCTCGTAAGCTAAGCAGATGACACTCCTTAACCAAAAAAGATAGGGAAGTCGAGGTAGCCTTCTGCCCCTTACGCTTCCCTGAATAGACAACAAACAAAGGAAGATTGTCTAAACTCCTTAGTAGCCTGAAGGTAGAACTTCAAGGCGTGAACCGCATCCAAATTGTGAAGTAAGCGTTCCTTCAATAAAGGAGGATTAGGACACAAGGAAGGAACCGCAATCTCCTGATTGATGTTGCAATCTGACACAACCTTAGGAAGAAAACCCAAATTAAGTACGTAAAACTGCCTTATCTGCATGAAAAAAAAAAAATCAGATAAGGGGACTCACATTGCAAAGCAGAGATCTCAGAAACTCTGCACGCAGAGGCAATAGCCAATAAAAAGAGAACCTTCCAAGATAACAATTTAATGTCAACGGAATGCAGAGGCCCAAACTGAACCTGTTGCAAGACCCGAAGAACAAGATTTAGGCTCCAAGGAGGAGCCCCAGATTTAAACACAGGTCTGATCCTAAATCAGAGCCTTAACAAAGGACTGTACTTCTGGAAGCTCAACCAGTCTCTTGTGCAATAAAACCAACAGGGCCGAAATCTGTCCTCTCAGGGAACTAGCAGAAAGGCCCTTCTCCAGCCCATCCTGGAGAAAAGATAAGATTCTGGCAACCTTAACTCTGTGCTAGGAAAAAAACACGCTGTTCACACCAGAATAAGTAGGTCCTTCACACCTTGTGGTAGATACGCCGACTAACTGGTTTACGAGCTTGAATAAGAGTATCAACGACACTCTCAGAGAAACATCTCTTGGCTAAGACTAAGCGTTCAATGTCCACACAGACAGCCTCAGATAATCTAGATTTTGATGAACAAATGGACCTTGCATCAGCAGGTCTCTGCGACAAGGTAACTTCCACGGAGGCGATGAGGACATCCCCACTAGATCCGCGAACCACGTCCTTCGTAGCCACGATGGAGAAATCAGGATTACTGATACCCGCTCCTGCTTGATGCGGGCCACCACTCGAGAAAGAAGGTGTAATGGAGGTAAAAGATACGAGTTTGAACCTCCAGGGCACTGCTAGTGCATCTATTAGATCTGCTTGGGGATCCCTTGACCCGTACCTGGATAGCTTGGTAATGAGATGGGGCGCCATGAGATCTATCTCCGGTGTCCCCCACTTGCTGCATATCTTACCCTGGATGGAAGGATTGCCTGCTGAGAAAATCCGCCTCCCAGTTGTCCACACCCGGAATGTGGATCGCTGACAGCGAACAGCTGTGGGTCTCTGCCCACTCCAGAATCTGAGATGCTTCCTACTGAGTCCTCAACCCCTGTGCCTTCCTGGCACCACAAACAGCTTTCCATCCGGATAGGCTTGCGTCCGTAGTCACAATCTGCCAGGATGAGAGACAGATCTGAATGATTGCCGTTACACTGCCTCAGCATACACCATCGTAAAGGTCCGAGATGGAACCTGGTAAAAGGAATGATGTCCATGCAGGACACCATGAGACCAATCACCTCCTTACACTGAGCCACAGAGGGAGGTCCGGAGGGCAAGACATGCCGAAGTTAGCTTGCACCGTCTCTGGTCTGTTAGAAATATCCTCATGGATATAGAGTCTATTATAGTACCCAGGAATTACACCCTGGTACTTGGGATAAGAGAACTCTCTTCCAAGTTTATCTTCCATCCATGTGATCGAAGAAGACTGAGAAGGAACTCCGAGAATTCTTCCGCAAGACGAAAGGATGGTGCTTGCACCAGAATATCGTCCAAGTATGGGGCTACTGCAACGGCCCCCAGAACCTTCATAAAGATCCTTGGAGCAGTAGCTAGGCCAAACGGAAGGGCAATGAACTGGAAGTGCTGGTCCAGGAATGCAAACCTCAGGAACTGAAAGTGTTCCCTGTGGATTGGAATATGAAGGTAAGCGTCCTTCAGATTTATAGTGGTCATAAACTGGCCTTCCTTAATCAAAGGAAAGATGGACATTATCGTCTCCATCTTGCCGGAAGAGACACTGAGAAATGTACTATAATCACTTTAGGTTCAGAATTGGGCAGACAGTTCCCTCCTTCTTTAGAACCCCGAAAAGGTTTGAATAAAACCCCAAACCTTTTTCTTCGATAGGCACCGAGTCAACAACTCCTAGGAAGGATAGATCCCGAACACACCCTAGAAAGGCATCCCTCTTTTCTGGTCTGGTAGACAGATTAGAGAGAAGGAATCTACCCCTTTGGCGGTTGAGAATTGAAGCTTATCTTGTATCCCTGAGATACCACCTCCAGGACCCACAGATCCTGTATGTCCTTGAACCAGGCGTCTAAAAAAAAAAAAAAGAGAGAGACAGTCTGCCCCCTACACGGCCCGATCCAGGATCTTATTCTGCTTGGACTGAGCCGGCTTCCAAGTACTTTTGGGTTGCTCGGGCTTGGAGGAGGATTGTTGTCGTTGGGATTTGTCAGAACGAAAGGAACGAAAATTAGAAGGTTGTGGTCTCTTAGACTTCTTGTTCTTATCTTGCGGTAGGAAAGGCACCCTTGCCTCCGGTAACCGTAGAAATAATGGACTCCAGGCCCAAATAAAATCTTTCCCTTGAAGGGAAGAGAAAGGAGTCTGGACTTAGAAGTCATATCTGCAGACCAAGACTTCAATCAGAGCGCCCGGCAGGCTAGGACCACAAAGCCAGAGGCCTTTGCATGTTCGCATCACAGATCAAAGAATTAGCAATTCTCAGAACTTTAATTCTGTCTTTAATATCCTCGAGGGGAGACTCCAACAAAGAGTCGCACCAGTAGGTAGCCGCTCCGGCAACTGTAGCCACTGGTTGAAACAAAAATACCTGATGTTGAAACATCTTTCTCAGAAAGGTTTCCATTTTCTTATCCATCGGCTCTCTGAACGAAGAACTATCCTCAAGAGGTATAGTAGTACATTTAGCAAGGGTAGAGAAAGCACCATCCACCTTAGGAATGGAGCCCCACAAATCCAATTGAGAGTCTGGGACCGGGAACAATCTTTTAAAATTAGACGAGGGGGAAAAGGAAGAACCAATTCTTTCCCATTCGTTCTTAATAATGTTCGCCATTTTAACCGGCACCGGAAATGTCAAAGGAACTTTCCTGTCTTTGTAAACCCTATCTAATTTAGGTAACATAGGTTCTTCAGGCAGCGCGGCCTCTGGAACCTCTAACATAGACAGAACGTTCTTTAATAAAAAACGCAAGTGCTCAATTTAAAATTTTAAAGGATGGTTCCTCTGCAGCAGGAGGCTTAGATGCCATGGACTCCAACCCAGAAAGTTCACCCTCTGAAGCTACAGAGGTTAACTCATCATCAGATAAATGGAACATAATAGCTAAATCCGAAAAATATTTAGATGACTCCGGATCAGGAGAGCTATATTTAAACTTTCTCTTGCGTTTATTAGAGCGAAGTAATGCACTGAGGGCCGCAGACACCGCCGTTTGTAACTGCGCTGCAAAGTCCGCAGGAAGAAGGCCCCCTCCGGATGGAGGATTAGATGTGCTATGAGGAACTGCATGTGGAGTGGATAATGTAGCAAGGGTAGTAATCTCATGGGACGCCGAGTCCTGAGAAGTAGACGTCTCAGAGGGACTAAGAGACTTAGCAGGCTTGTCTCCCTTCTTAGACTTTATAACGGTGTTAAGGCATGTGGAACATAATTGAGTGGGCGGGAAAACCACGGCCTCCTCACAATATAAACAGGTATGATTTAGTACAGAAGGAGTACCTTCTAACATGTCAGAGTCCTCCATAGCTCAGGTATACCCACAGAAGGACACAAATAAAAACTTTTTTTATCATAGAAAACTGCACCTTTATACTCCAAGAGTTAACAGATAGAAAAGCAGCACCTGGCAAAAGTGTCTACGAATGTGATGATCGCTAGCAGCTTCTGTGTTTTCGTTGTGAAACATTTCTAAAGAATTTTCGGAGGAAGAGAGCCCTAAAAAGGCTAAATATTCTGGATCCGATTTGTTTGCCGTTTTTAATACAGGCCGTATACAACAAATGAACAGTGTCTGAGAATACATGACATTTTTTCTTGATTCTAATTACGCATATTATATGTGGACATTGTTGATTGTATATGATATAACAGGATTATATTCCTAAATTTTTTTACTTGCCCAATATATCTTTACATTTGTTCTTATTTTTCTGCATGTAGATATATTTATATTTATTTTAGGGGATCCATTGTGTGTCTACTATTAGCGCCCATATATCTTATTTTTCTCCAACATAGGTGTGTCCGGTCCACGGCGTCATCCTTACTTGTGGGATATTCTCTTCCCCAACAGGAAATGGCAAAGAGCCCAGCAAAGCTGGTCACATGATCCCTCCCAGGCTCCGCCTACCCCAGTCATTCTCTTTGCCGTTGTACAGGCAACATCTCCACGGAGATGGCTTAGAGTTTTTTAGTGTTTAACTGTAGTTTTTATTATTCAATCAAGAGTTTGTTATTTTAAAATAGTGCTGGTATGTACTATTTACTCAGAAACAGAAAAGAGATGAAGATTTCTGTTTGTATGAGGAAAATGATTTTAGCACCGTAACTAAAATCCATGGCTGTTCCACACAGGACTGTTGAGAGCAATTAACTTCAGTTGGGGGAACAGTGTGCAGTCTCTTGCTGCTTGAGGTATGACACATTCTAACAAGACGATGTAATGCTGGAAGCTGTCATTTTTCCCTATGGGATCCGGTAAGCCATGTTTATTACGATGGTAAATAAGGGCTTCATAAGGGCTTATTAAGATTGTAGACTTTTCTGGGCTAAATCGATTCATTTTTAAAACATATTTAGCCTTGAGGAATCATTTTATCTGGGTATATTGATATTATAATATCGGCAGGCACTGTATTAGACACCTTATTTCTCTGGGGCTTTCCCAAAGCATAAGCAGAGCCTCATTTTCGCGCCGGTGTGGCGCACTTGTTTTTGAGAGGCATGGCATGCAGTCGCATGTGAGAGGAGCTCTGATACTTAGAAAAGGCTTTCTGAAGGCGTCATTTGGTATCGTATTCCCCTTTGGGTTTGGTTGGGTCTCAGCAAAGCAGATACCAGGGACTGTAAAGGGGTTAAAGTGTTAAAACGGCTCCGGTTCCGTTATTTTAAGGGTTAAAGCTTCCAAATTTGGTGTGCAATACTTTTAAGGCTTTAAGACACTGTGGTGAAAATTTGGTGAATTTTGTACAATTCCTTCATGTTTTTTCGCAATTGCAGTAATAAAGTGTGTTCAGTTTAAAATTTAAAGTGACAGTAACGGTTTCATTTTAAAACGTTTTTTGTACTTTATTATCAAGTTTATGCCTGTTTAACATGTCTGAACTACCAGATAGACTGTGTTCTGAATGTGGGGAAGCCAGAATTCCTGTTCATTTAAATAAATGTGATTTATGTGATAATGACAATGATGCCCAAGATGATTCCTCAAGTGAGGGGAGTAAGCATGGTACTGCATCATTCCCTCCTTCGTCTACACGAGTCTTGCCCACTCAGGAGGCCCCTAGTACATCTAGCGCGCCAATACTCCTTACTATGCAACAATTAACGGCTGTAATGGATAATTCTGTCAAAAACATTTTAGCCAAAATGAACCCTTGTCAGCGTAAGCGTGGCTGCTCTGTTTTAGTTACTGAAGAGCATGACGACGCTGATATTAATATCTCTGAAGGGCCCCTAACCCAATCTGAGGGGGCCAGGGAGGTTTTGTCTGAGGGAGAAATTACTGATTCAGGGAACATTTCTCAACAGGCTGAACCTGATGTAATTGCATTTAAATTTAAGTTGGAACATCTCCGCATTCTGCTTAAGGAGGTATTATCCACTCTGGATGATTGTGAAAAGTTGGTCATCCCAGAGAAACTATGTAAAATGGACAAGTTCTTAGAGGTGCCGGAGCTCCCAGAAGCTTTTCCTATACCCAAGCGGGTGGCGGACATTGTTAATAAAGAATGGGAAAGGCCCGGTATTCCTTTCGTCCCTCCCCCCATATTTAAAAAATTGTTTCCAGTCCCCAAGGTCGAGGGAGCGGTTTCTACTTTAAACAAACGCACCACTATACCCATAGAGGATAGTTGTGCTTTCAAAGATCCTATGGATAAAAAATTAGAAGGTTTGCTTAAAAAGATGTTTGTTCAGCAGGGTTACCTTCTACAACCAATTTCATGCATTGTCCCTGTCACTACAGCCGCATGTTTCTGGTTTGATGAGCTGATAAAGGCGCTCGATAGTGATTCTCCTCCTTATGAGGAGATTATGGACAGAATCAATGCTCTCAAATTGGCTAATTCTTTCACCCTAGACGCCACTTTGCAATTGGCTAGGTTAGCGGCTAAGAATTCTGGGTTTGCTATTGTGGCGCGCAGGGCGCTTTGGTTGAAATCTTGGTCGGCTGATGCGTCTTCCAAGAACAAGCTACTAAACATTCCTTTCAAGGGGAAAACGCTGTTTGGCCCTGACTTGAAAGAGATTATCTCGGATATCACTGGGGGTAAGGGCCACGCCCTTCCTCAGGATCGGCCTTTCAAGGCGAAAAATAGACCTAATTTTCGTCCCTTTCGTAAAAACGGACCAGCCCAAAGTGCTACGTCCTCTAAGCAAGAGGGTAATACTTCTCAAGCCAAGCCAGCTTGGAGACCAATGCAAGGCTGGAACAAGGGAAAGCAGGCCAAGAAGCCTGCCACTGCTACCAAGACAGCATGAAATATTGGCCCCCGATCCGGGTCCGGATCTGGTGGGGGGCAGACTCTCTCTCTTCGCTCAGGCTTGGGCAAGAGATGTTCTGGATCCTTGGGCGCTAGAAATAGTCTCCCAGGGTTATCTCCTGGAATTCAAGGGACTTCCCCCAAGGGGGAGGTTCCACAGGTCTCAGTTGTCTTCAGACCACATAAAAAGACAGGCGTTCTTACATTGTGTAGAAGACCTGTTAAAATTGGGAGTGATTCATCCTGTTCCAATAAGAGAACAAGGGATGGGGTTCTACTCCAATCTGTTCATAGTTCCCAAAAAAGAGGGAACGTTCAGACCAATCTTAGATCTCAAGATCTTAAACAAGTTTCTCAAGGTTCCATCTTTCAAGATGGAAACCATTCGAACTATTCTTCCTTCCATCCAGGAGGGTCAATTCATGACCACGGTGGATTTAAAGGATGCGTATCTACATATTCCTATCCACAAGGAACATCATCAGTTCCTAAGGTTTGCATTCCTGGACAAACATTACCAGTTCGTGGCGCTTCCTTTCGGATTAGCCACTGCTCCAAGGATTTTCACAAAGGTACTAGGGTCCCTTCTAGCGGTGCTAAGACCAAGGGGCATTGCGGTAGTACCTTACCTGGACGACATTCTGATTCAAGCGTCGTCCCTTCCTCTAGCAAAGGCTCACACGGACATTGTCCTGGCCTTTCTCAGATCTCACGGCTGGAAAGTGAACGTGGAAAAGAGTTCTCTATCCCCGTCAACAAGGGTTCCCTTCTTGGGAACAATTATAGACTCCTTAGAAATGAGGATCTTTCTAACAGAGGCCAGAAAAACAAAACTTCTAGACTCTTGTCGGATACTTCATTCCGTTCCTCTTCCTTCCATAGCTCAGTGCATGGAAGTGATCGGGTTGATGGTAGCGGCGATGGACATAGTTCCTTTTGCGCGCATTCATCTAAGACCATTACAACTGTGCATGCTCAGTCAGTGGAATGGGGACTATACAGACTTGTCTCCGAAGATACAAGTAAATCAGAGGACCAGAGACTCACTCCGTTGGTGGCTGTCCCTGGACAATCTGTCTCAAGGGATGACGTTCCGCAGACCAGAGTGGGTCATTGTCACGACCGACGCCAGTCTGATGGGCTGGGGCGCGGTCTGGGGATCCCTGAAAGCTCAGGGTCTTTGGTCTCGGGAAGAATCTCTTCTACCGATAAATATTCTGGAACTGAGAGCGATATTCAATGCTCTCAAGGCCTGGCCTCGGCTAGCGAGGACCAAGTTCATACGGTTTCAATCAGACAACATGACAACTGTTGCGTACATCAACCATCAGGGGGGAACAAGGAGTTCCCTAGCGATGGAAGAAGTGACCAAAATCATTCTATGGGCGGAGTCTCACTCCTGCCACCTGTCTGCTATCCACATCCCAGGAGTGGAAAATTGGGAAGCGGATTTTCTGAGTCGTCAGACATTGCATCCGGGGGAGTGGGAACTCCATCCGGAAATCTTTGCCCAAGTCACTCACCTGTGGGGCATTCCAGACATGGATCTGATGGCCTCTCGTCAGAACTTCAAAGTTCCTTGCTACGGGGCCAGATCCAGGGATCCCAAGGCGGCTCTAGTGGATGCACTAGTAGCACCTTGGACCTTCAAACTAGCTTATGTGTTCCCGCCATTTCCTCTCATCCCCAGGCTGGTAGCCAGGATCAATCAGGAGAGGGCGTCGGTGATCTTGATAGCTCCTGCGTGGCCACGCAGGACTTGGTATGCAGATCTGGTGAATATGTCATCGGCTCCACCTTGGAAGCTACCTTTGAGACGAGACCTTCTTGTTCAGGGTCCGTTCGAACATCCGAATCTGGTTTCACTCCAGCTGACTGCTTGGAGATTGAACGCTTGATTTTATCGAAGCGAGGATTCTCAGATTCTGTTATCGATACTCTTGTTCAGGCCAGAAAGCCTGTAACTAGAAAGATTTACCACAAAATTTGGAAAAAATATATCTGTTGGTGTGAATCTAAAGGATTCCCTTGGGACAAGGTTAAGATTCCTAGGATTCTATCCTTCCTTCAAGAAGGATTGGAAAAAGGATTATCTGCAAGTTCCCTGAAGGGACAGATTTCTGCCTTGTCGGTATTACTTCACAAAAAGCTGGCAGCTGTGCCAGATGTTCAAGCCTTTGTTCAGGCTCTGGTTAGAATCAAGCCTGTTTACAAACCTTTGACTCCTCCTTGGAGTCTCAATTTAGTTCTTTCAGTTCTTCAGGGGGTTCCGTTTGAACCCTTACATTCCGTTGATATTAAGTTATTATCTTGGAAAGTTTTGTTTTTAGTTGCGATTTCTTCTGCTAGAAGAGTCTCAGAACTATCTGCTCTGCAGTGTTCTCCTCCTTTTCTGGTGTTCCATGCAGATAAGGTGGTTTTACGTACTAAACCTGGTTTTCTTCCAAAAGTTGTTTCTAACAAAAACATTAACCAGGAGATTATCGTACCTTCTCTGTGTCCGAAACCAGTTTCAAAGAAGGAACGTTTGTTGCACAATTTGGATGTTGTTCGCGCTCTAAAATTCTATTTAGATGCTACAAGGGATTTTAGACAAACATCTTCCTTGTTTGTTGTTTATTCAGGTAAAAGGAGAGGTCAAAAAGCAACTTCTACCTCTCTCTCTTTTTGGATTAAAAGCATCATCAGATTGGCTTACGAGACTGCCGGACGGCAGCCTCCCGAAAGAATCACAGCTCATTCCACTAGGGCTGTGGCTTCCACATGGGCCTTCAAGAACGAGGCTTCTGTTGATCAGATATGTAGGGCAGCGACTTGGTCTTCACTGCACACTTTTACCAAATTTTACAAGTTTGATACTTTTGCTTCTTCTGAGGCTATTTTTGGGAGAAAGGTTTTGCAAGCCGTGGTGCCTTCCATTTAGGTGACCTGATTTGCTCCCTCCCTTCATCCGTGTCCTAAAGCTTTGGTATTGGTTCCCACAAGTAAGGATGACGCCGTGGACCGGACACACCTATGTTGGAGAAAACAGAATTTATGTTTACCTGATAAATTTCTTTCTCCAACGGTGTGTCCGGTCCACGGCCCGCCCTGGTTTTTTAATCAGGTCTGATAATTTATTTTCTTTAACTACAGTCACCACGGTACCATATGGTTTCTCCTATGCAAATATTCCTCCTTAACGTCGGTCGAATGACTGGGGTAGGCGGATCCTGTGAGGGATCATGTGACCAGCTTTGCTGGGCTCTTTGCCATTTCCTGTTGGGGAAGAGAATATCCCACAAGTAAGGATGACGCCGTGGACCGGACACACCGTTGGAGAAAGAAATTTATCAGGTAAACATAAATTCTGTTTTAGTACCTTTATACTCCCAATGGCTGGGGCACTCACCACCTCCTAGACCCAGACAGTTTACAGACGAAACGCTCTCCCCAGGTTCAAGTCTCAGCTGGAATGGAGGAAATGAACATAGACCACACCCGGTCACATGGAGTGCCAGCAAGTAGTAGGAGCTGTGCAATACTTTCAAAAACAAAAGTAAAACCAGTTTGTTCCAGCCAAAAACACAGAGTCTATCAGCATAGGAAAAAAAAAATTACACAAAGCAGCATGTAAATAATTAATACACTGATGAATTAACCACAACTGTTCAATAAACCCCCTTCAGAGGATTTTAACCTTGGATCCTATCAAGGTATAAAGGAGCCACACTGTGAGCCTCTTATAGCGTTTTATGTGTTAAAATTAAACAATATTAGCTCCAGGATCCATGCTGTGGAACAGAACACAGCCTCTTAAGTGTGACAGTCTTATAGCAGCGCTCCTGACATGGACCTGAGTGGGAAAAAGCAGGCAGTGAAACTCGTCAACACTACTGCTAACAGCTCCTAAGCAATCAGTCTGGATGGTTTTGAAGAAAAACTTTCCCTGCATCTCCAGATTATAACTTTCATCAATACTCTCACTGAGAGGTTGACATGACTACTTAAAACTCAAGTCCTATCTCGAAGGGCAGATACCCTCTTTCAGGACTCTCCAAATCTTCTGACACTTCTCTGCCACCTCCTAACATGACGAAAGGCAAAGAATGACTGGGGTAATGAGGAATTGGGAGGGATATTTAAGCCTTTGGCTGGGGTGTCTTTGCCTCCTCCTGGTGACCAGGTGTTGTATTTCCCAACAGTAAGGAATGAAGCCATAGACTCTCCCTATCTTAGGAAGGAAAGTACCAATATCTTCACTTACAGGTGACGTACATAACACCTGAGAACCAACAAGTGCCACTCACCACACTACACTGTCCTGCAAAAGTAGAATACTTTACCAATACTGTACTTGAAAGGGACATGCAATATAAATACATTCAATCTAATTCTGATAGCAAATGTACCTTTATTTTTTTGTTGAGACTTAAAGGGACATAATACTCATATGCTAAATCACTTGAAACTGATGCAGTGTAACTGTAAAAAGCTGACAGGAAAATATCACCTGAGCATCTCTATGTAAAAAAGGAAGATATTTTACCTCACAATCTCCTCAGCTCAGCAGAGTAAGTTCTGTGTAAAAAGTTATACTTCACCTGCTCCCAGCTGCAGGTAAAAAAATGAAGAAATGAACAGCAGCCAATCAGCATCCGCAGTGCTGAGCTCATGAACTCTTACTGTGATCTCATGAGATTTGACTTAACTCTCATGAGATTTCATAGTAAGCTTCCTTTACCTGATTGGTGAAATAATATGAGAGTTCACGAAGCTCATCCCTTCAGTTGTCCCGGGACAGACATACTTATATGCTGCTTAGAAATCCTTTACAATGGGAGGTGGCTACTGAGGAACTTTTGGGGTAAAATATCTTTCTTTTTTACATAGAGATGTTCAGGAGATATTTTCTAGTCAGCTTTTTACAGCTATGCTGCATCACTTTCAAGTGTTTAAACATTTGGGTATTATGGCCCTTTAAAGGGAGACCAAACCCAACACATTTTCTTTCATGATTCAAGTAGAGCATGCAAATTTAAACAATCTTCTAATTTACTTCTATTATCAAATTTTCTTTGTTCTCTTGGTATTTTATGTAGAAAATCAAGGGTGTAAGATCAGTTGCAATTTTGCAAGAATGATATACATTAGCAAGAGCACTAGATGGTAGCACTGTTTCCTGCCATTTAGTGCTCCAGAAGCCTACCTAGGTATGTCTTCAACAAAGAATACCATGGAACAAAGCAAATTTGATAATTTGGAAACTTTTTTTTAAAATTGTATGCTCTGTCTGAATCACAGAAAAAAATGTTTGGGCTTCATATCCCTTTAACCTCTTTCCACAAGAGCATCCTAAGGTAGCCTTGTTGGCTTGCACTTGAGCACTATATGTATAAGAAACAGCATGTCATTTTAAACAAAATTCGAGTTTACCATTTATCATCAAATTTGCTTTGTCCCCTTTGCATCCTATGTTGAAGAGTAAAGCTACGTAGCCTCAGGATTAGCAATGCACTACTGGGAGCTAGCTGAGCACATCAGGTAAGCCAATGAATTGCCACCAATCACCAGCTAGCTCTCAGAAGTGCATTTTTGCTCCTGAGCATACATAGGTATGCTTTTCAATAAATGAGAACAAAGATAAACAAGAAATCAAAGCACATTTTATAATAGAGGTAAATTGGAAAGTTTGAAATAGCACACTATCTTTATGATAAAGTTTTATTGTGACTTTACTGACCCTTGAAGACGTGCACCCAAGTATAAACTAAATGGAGCTAAGTTTCAATAATGGATTTGTTAATTTGATAACAGAAGTAAATTAGTTGCTTTTTTTGTACAGTTTACATAAACCATGAAAGTTTAGTTTTGGCTTCCATGTCACTTCAAAGCTAATGAAGGAATAAGTGCATTTGGCAACACACAACATAAACAAAGGGAATTTCTAAAACACCGCACTCCGTTTCCAGTTTTGGTGTAGAATACCTTTCGGGCTTGCGGAAGTTTTGTTCCAACCACATCTGCTGGCAGCACTGGAAGAGGAGGATGCTGTGGACCTGAGTGCATGTTGGTGCTGACGTGGTTCATGCACTCTTCTAGTGTAGAATAAATATGTGAACAGATATCGTGCAGCAGAGAGCAGGCTGAATTTAATTTCTGAAAGATAAATTATTATTTATTTATATAGTGCTGGTGAAGTAGATGTAAACATGAGAAGGTAACAAGAAGATGAGAGAAGTAGGTCTGGATCAAGCAGTGTTGAAAAGTGGTAGAGTATCTACAGCAAGGCTAGAGATATAGAAAGCAGAATTTATGTTTACCTGATAAATTTCTTTCTCCTACGGTGTGTCCGGTCCACGGCTTCATCCTTACTTGTGGGAATATTCTCTTCCCTAACAGGAAATGGCAAAGAGAGCACAGCAAAAGCTGCCCATATAGCTCCCCCTCTGGCTCCGCCCCCCAGTCATTCGACCGACGGTTAGGAGGAAAAGGAGAAACTATAGGGTGCCGTGGTGACTGTAGTGTACAGAAACAAAAATTTTTAAACCTGACTAAAAGCCAGGGCGGGCCGTGGACCGGACACACCGTAGGAGAAAGAAATTTATCAGGTAAACATAAATTCTGTTTTCTCCTACATTGGTGTGTCCGGTCCACGGCTTCATCCTTACTTGTGGGAACCAATACCAAAGCTTTAGGACACGGATGAAGGGAGGGAACAAGTCAGGTAACCTAAACGGAAGGCACCACAGCTTGCAACACCTTTCTCCCAAAAACAGCCTCCGAAGAAGCATAAGTATCGAATTTGTAAAATTTGGCAAAAGTATGCAGAGAAGACCAAGTCGCTGCCTTACAGATCTGATCAACAGAAGCCTCGTTCTTGAAGGCCCATGTGGAAGCCACAGCTCTAGTAGAGTGAGCTGTAATTCGTTCAGGAGGCTGCCGTCTGGCAGTCTCATAAGCCAATCGGATGATGCTTTTCAACCAAAAAGAAAGAGAGGTAGCAGTAGCCTTCTGCCCTCTCCTCTTACCAGAATAAACGACAAACAAAGATGATGTTTGTCTGAAATCCTTTGTTGCTTCTAAATAGAATTTTAATTCGCACAAACGGATATATTTGTGCCATATCTTATGGTAAATCTTCCTAGTCACAGGCTTTCTGGCTTGAACCAGAGTATCTATAACTGAATCTGAAAACCCAAGCTTAGATAGAATCAAGCGTTCAATTTCCAAGCAGTCAGTTGCAGAGAGACTAGATTTGGATGTTCGAATGGACCTTGTACTAGAAGATCCTGTCTCAAAGGTAGCTTCCATGGTGGAGCCGATGACATATTCACCAGTTCTGCATACCAAGTCCTGCGTGGCCACGCAGGAGCTATTAGGATCACCGAGGCCTTCTCCTGTTTGATCCTGGCTACCAGCCTGGGAAGGAGAGGTGGAAACACATAAGCTAGATTGAACGACCAAGGCGCCACTAATGCATCCACTAGTGTCGCCCTGGGATCCCTGGATCTGGACCCGTATCGAGGAACTTTGAAGTTCTGACGAGACGCCATCAGATCCATATCCGGAGTGCCCCATAGTTGAGTTAACTGGGCAAAGACCTCCGGGTGGAGTTCCCACTCCCCCGGATGGAAAGTCTGACGACTCAAATAATCCGCCTCCCAGTTGTCTACTCCTGGGATGTGGATTGCAGATAGGTGGCAGGAGTGATCCTCCGCCCATTTGATGATCTTGGATACCTCTGTCATCGCCAAGGAACTCTTTGTTCCCCCCTGATGATTGATGTACGCTACAGTCGTCATGTTGTCAGACTGAAATCTTATGAATCTGGCCTTCGCTAGGTGAGGCCAGGCCAGGAGCGCATTGAATATCGCTCTCAGTTCCAAAATGTTTATCGGGAGAAGGGACTCTTCCCGAGACCATAGACCCTGAGCTTTCAGGGAGTCCCAGACCGCGCCCCAGCCTAAGAGACTGGCGTCGGTCGTGACGATGACCCACTCTGGTCTGCGGAAACTCATTCCCTGAGACAGGTGATCCTGAGTCAACCACCAGCGGAGCGAGTCTCTGGTTACCTTGTCTACTTGAATCTGGGGAGACAAGTCTGCATAATCCCCATTCCACTGTTTGAGCATGCACAGTTGCAATGGTCTTAGATGAATTCGAGCAAAAGGAACCACGTCCATTGCTGCAACCATTAGTCCTATTACCTCCATGCACTGAGCTATGGAAGGCTGAGGAATAGATTGAAGAACTTGACAAGCGTTTAGAAGTTTTAATTTTCTGACCTCTGTCAGAAAGATCTTCATTTCTACAGAATCTATTATTGTTCCCAGAAAGGGAACCCTTGTAGACTGGGACAGGGAACTCTTTTCTACGTTCACCTTCCACCCGTGAGACCTGAGAAAGGCTAATACAATGTCTGTATGAGCCCTTGATCTGGAAAGGGACGACGCTTGGATTAGGATGTCGTCTAAGTAAGGTGCCACCACAATGCCCCTCTGTCTTAGAACCGCTAGTAGGGATCCTAGCACCTTTGTGAAAATTCTAGGAGCAGTGGCTAAACCGAACGGAAGAGCCACGAACTGGTAATGTTTGTGAGGAAAGGCGAACCTTAGGAACTGATGATGATCTTTGTGGATAGGAATATGTAGGTACGCATCCTTTAAGTCCATGGTAGTCATGTATTGACCCTCCTGGATTGTTGGTAAAATCGTTCGAATGGTTTCCATTTTGAACGATGGAACTCTGAGGAATTTGTTTAGAATTTTTAAATCCAGAATTGGCCTGAAAGTTCCCTCTTTTTGGGAACTACAAACAGGTTTGAGTAAAACCCCAGACCTTGTTCCGCTGTTGGAACTGGGTGTATCACTCCCATCTTTAATAGGTCTCCTACGCAATGTAAGAAAGCCTGTCTCTTTATCTGGTCTGAAGATAAGCGAGACATGTGGAACCTTCCCCTTGGAGGAAGTTCCTTGAACTCTAGAAGATACCCCTGAGAGACTATTTCTAGCGCCCAGGGATCCGGAACATCTCTTGCCCAAGCCTGAGCAAAGAGAGAAAGTCTGCCCCCTACTAGATCCGGTCCCGGATCGGGGGCTACCCCTTCATGCTGTCTTGGTAGCAGCAGCAGGCTTCTTGGCCTGTTTACCCTTGTTCCAGCCTTGCATTGGTTTCCATGCTGGTTTAGGCTGGGAAGCGTTACCCTCTTGTCTAGAGGCTGCAGAGTTAGGAGACGGTCCGTTCCTGAAATTGCGAAAGGAACGAAAATTAGATTTGTTCTTAGCCTTGAAAGGCCTATCCTGTGGGAGGGCATGGCCCTTCCCTCCAGTGATGCCTGAAATAATCTCCTTCAATTCTGGCCCGAAAAGGGTCTTACCTTTGAAAGGAATATTAAGCAGTTTTGTCTTGGACGACACATCCGCCAACCAAGATTTTAGCCAAAGCGCTCTGCACGCCACTATTGCAAAACCTGAATTTTTCGCCGCTAATTTAGCCAATTGAAAAGCGGCATCTAAAATAAAGGAATTAGCCAACTTTAGTGCGTGAATTCTGTCCATGACTTCCTCATATGGAGTCTCCTTATGGCGCGGATTTTCTAGTTCCTCGAACCAAAAAGACGCCGCCGTTGTGACAGGAATAATGCACGAAATTGGTTGGAGAAGGAAACCTTGCTGAACAAATATCTTTTTAAGCAATCCTTCCAATTTTTTATCCATAGGATCTTTGAAAGCACAACTGTCCTCAATGGGAATAGTCGTGCGCTTGGCCAACGTAGAAACTGCCCCCTCAACCTTAGGGACTGTTTGCCATGCGTCCCTTCTGGGGTCGACAATGGGGAACATTTTCTTAAATATAGGAGGTGGGACAAAAGGTATACCTGGCTTCTCCCACTCCTTGGTCACTATGTCCGCCACCCTCTTGGGTATCGGAAAGGCATCAGCGTGCACAGGGACCTCTAAGAATTTGTCCATTTTGCACAATTTCTCTGGAATCACCAAAGAGTCACAATCATCAAGAGTAGTTAGGGCGCGGAGATGTTCTAACTTAAATTTAAATGCCACGATATCAGGTTCTGCCTGCTGAGAAACTTTTCCTGAATCAGAAATTTCTCCCTCAGACAGACCCTCCCTCACTGCCAATTCAGACTGGTGTGAGGGAATAACAGATAAATTATCGTCAGCGCCCACTTGCTCATCCTCTGTATTTAAAACTGAGCAATCACGCTTTCTGGGAAATGCTGGCAGTTTGGATAAAAGATTTGCTATAGAATTATCCATTACTGCAGTTAATTGCTGCAAAGTAACAAGCATTGGCGCGCTAGATGTACTAGGTGTCGCCTGCGCGGGCAAAACTGGTGTTGACACAGAAGGAGAGGATGATGAACTATCCCCACTACCTTCATTTGAAGAATCATCTTGGGCAACCTTATTAAATGTGACAGTACTGTCCTTACTTTGTTTGGACGCCATGGCACAATTTTCACATACATTTAAAGGGGGGAACCACCTTGGCCTCCATACACACAGAACATATGCTATCTGAAGGTATAGACATGTTAGACAGACTTTGGCAGGCTATTAATGCAATAAAACCGTTTTTAATCAAAACCGTTACTGTCTCTTTAAATAATAAAAAGAGTACACTTTATTTCTGAATGTTTGAAAAACTATGAAGGAAATATCCGATCTTTACAAAATTTGCACCCTAGTGTCTTAATGCTTTGAAAGTATTGCACAAACCGGAGCTAATTGTTCAATTTACCAGTTTAAACCCACTATAGTCCCTGCCACAGCCTTTGCTGCGGCTTTTACCTTCCTTGGGGGTTATTCACCACAGAAATAAGCCTTCTTGAAATCGTTTTTATGGCCACAGGACCCTCTTACATGAACCTGCATGCACTGCTTCCAGAAGTAACTGCGCAACTGAGGCGCGAAAATGAGTCCTCCTCCCTCTGCATACCAGAGTGAAGGGGCCTTCCTGACTAGATTAGGTGTCTAAACAACTGCCAGGCGTAATAAAAACATTCCCAAAAGTGTTTCAAAGTCACAAAACACTCCAAAAGTCATATAAATATTATATAAATCAATCGATTTAGCCCACAATAGTGTCAACCAGTATAGAGCCCATTTATAAGCCTTCATTCTGTTATGAGTCTAAGAAAATGGCTTACCGATCCCATAAGGGAAAATGACAGTCTTCTAGCATTACTATGTCTTGTTAGAAAAGAGACTAGTCATACCTGGAGCAGAAAAGTCTGCAAACTCTTGATAGAAGAAATAAAACTACAACTAACACCACATACTCTTTACCATCCCCGTGGAGATGCTACTTGTTCAGAGCGGCAAAGAGAATGACTGGGGGGCGGAGCCAGAGGGGGAGCTATATGGGCAGCTTTTGCTGTGCTCTCTTTGCCATTTCCTGTTAGGGAAGAGAATATTCCCACAAGTAAGGATGAAGCCGTGGACCGGACACACCAATGTAGGAGAAATGTGCAGAGTTATTGAGTGCTTTGAATGTTAGGTTCAGGATTTTAAAGTTTATTCTGGAGGCTAGAAGGAAGGATTGGAAGAGAAGGGCAGCAGACGAGGAGCAATGTGTTAAGATGATCAGTGTGGCAGAGGGTTTCATTATGGATTTTAAAGGGAGACCAGAGAGGAAAGAGTTACAGCAGTCATGATGGGATTTGACTACAGAGTGGATTCAAATCTTAGTTGTGCTGTGTGAGGAAGTTGTGAATTTTGGAAATGTTTTTTAAAGGAGGAGGCAGGAATCAGTCAAGGAATGGATGTGAGAACTGAATGAAAGATTTTATTCAAGATGCATTTTACTAAGCAGAGCAAAACTAAAGCTTAATAAAATGCATCCTAATCAGTAATAAAAATGAGATTAGAAAGTTGTTTTAGATTGCATGCTCTATCAGAATCAAAACAAAGTAGTGCAGTTGAACAGAAAACTTGTTATCTAAGGATTTTTTGACAAACTAATTGGATACAACAGACAGTTATGTTGTCTTAAATGAGACAAGGCTATAGAATTCTCAAGGAATTTAAAAATAATCCTAGTTATTTGGTACACAAGAAAAACTTGTAGATTCATTTTAGTTTATTTGTTTGAAAACTAGATAGTTAATATTAGTTTGGTAATGAAGCTAAGATTAGTTAACATGACATATTCATTCATATATTCATACGGCACAAAATCCAAGACCTGACTTGATCGCTGTAATACAATCCCCATTGATGTCTATGGGGACAAGAAAGTTATGTAAAAACCTAACACCCTAACATAAACCCTTAGTCTAAATAACCGTAATCTACTGCCCCCCGACATTGCCGACACTAAATAAACCTATTAACCCCTAAACCACTGCCCCCCCCCGCATCGCTAACTCCTAATAAACCTATTAACCCCTAAACTGCTGACTCCCCACATCACTACTACAATAAAACTATTAACCCCTAAATCGCAGGCCCCCCACATCGCTACTACTATAATAAAACTATTAACCCTAAACCTAACTATCCCCTAAACTTTAAATTAAATTTACAATATAACTATCTTAAAATAAATAAATAAAAAAAAAAAAACTTACCTGTGAAATAAAAAACACAAACTAAGATTAAACTATAAATAAACCTAACATAACTATTTAAGAAAATAAAAAAAACTAAATTTGAAAAGCCATTAGGATTTACGCAGCTCTCATTCTATTGGCTGATTTGAATATTTCAGCCAATAGGAATGCAACGGTATCCCAATATAAAAGGGGTACCTTGCATTCAAGCTTGAGTGTGCAGCAGACAATCATATGAAGAGGAGGATCCACGTTGCTGAAGACCATCGCCGCTGAAGAGGACCAGCGCTCCAGATGACGACCAGTGCTCCGGATCAGTGCATCGCCGAAGACCGCTCTGCACCTCCAGGAAGAAGATAGAAGATGGTGCCGCCCTGGAAGAAGATCTTCGCTGCCTGGATGAAGACTTTGCTCCACCTGGACTTCCAGAACGGTGAGTACATTTTCTGGGGTTAGTTTTTTTTTTTTAGATTAGGGCTTTTTAAATTTTAATGGGCACAAAAGAGCTGAATGTCCTTTTAAGGGCAATGCCCATACAAATGCCCCTATAGGGGCAATGGGTAGCTTAGGACGTGTTTTTTACTTTTAGGAGGGAATTTGTATTTTTGTTGATAAAAGAGCGGTTTAACTTACGGCAATGCCCTACAAAAGGCCCTTTTAAGGGATATTGGTAGCTTATTGTTAGGTTAGGGGGTGTTTTTATTTGTGTATTTGTTTTTATTGTTTGTGTTTTTTGGCAATGTTAGATTGTTTTTATTTTTTCGTAGTGTTAGGTTTTTTTAATTTTGTAATTTAGTTTTTTTATTTGTAGTCTATTTTATTTTCTTAAAATAGTTATGTTAGTTTTATTTATAGTTTAATCTTAGTTTTTTTTTATTTCACAAGTTATTTAGTTTAAGATAGTTCTATTGTAAATTTAATTTAAAGTATATAGGGATAGTTAGGTTTAGGGATTAATAGTTTTATTATAGTAGTAGCGATGTGGGGGGCCGGTGGTTTAGGGGTTAATACTTTAGTGTTGGCAATGTAGGTGGCGGGTTAGGGGTTAATAGCTTTTATATGGTATTTGCGATACTGGGGATGGCGGTTTAGGGGTTAATAGTGTAGTTTATGGGTGTTAGTGTACTTTGTAACATTTTTGTTATGAGTTTTGTAAATCATTTTTGATTTGCAAAATCCTTAACTATTGGTCTCAGATCGCGGAATGGAACATGGCGGTATAAGGTATAGTGCTATCGTTATAGCCTAACCACACAACCTGTAATACGGGCGCAATGAAAATCCCTCACTCAAAAGCCATTTTTTGAGTGCGGAAAGGAGAGTTGCGTGAAGGCTAAAATGCTAGCGGTATAGCTGTACCACCACGACTTGTAATACAGGAGACCTGCATATTCCGCGCGCAATGGCCAATTTTTCAGCGGTATAGCCATATTGCAAAACTTGTAATCTTGCTGAATATTAGCTAATTAAGCTTATTTTATTATTTGTTGTCAGGATCTGTTTAAAACTATAGCAGAAGTCATATATATATATATATATATATATATATATATTGATTCAAATTACAATAATACCAATAGTTTTTTTTACCCATGGCTACTTTTAGATTTACTTTTACTGTCACATACTATAATAAAAATAATGAGACAATACACTATAATTTAGGCACTTGATTGAGCATTTCTAAATTATTTTTTTTTATCTTTGCTTTTGAACCATGGAAAATTAAAAGGCAAATTCTCTAAATGTAGACTAGTCCATAGTTTCATAAAATCCACGGTAATGGATGGTAACATATATTAATGGATTTATAATTTGATTTAGAAAATACCATTTATATAAATGGACAAGAACCACTGTAATGAATAAATAAGCATATCAGCCAAGTAAGAAAGCTTTTAAAAATATTTGAATCCCCTGTGCTGAGCAGTTAAACTCATCTGAAGCAGTGACATGCCATCATAGGAGGCAGTGTCTCCCCTGTCAAATGTGTGTAAAAACGTTTCAATAATGAATACAAAAAAATGTTTACATTTTTTTTTTTGGTTTGGTCGTATATTGTATAACACTATATACCTTGCCCCCTACCAGCTGCCGACATGTAGCGATGTGGCGCAATGGAGGAGAGGCTGTGAGCCATTCAGCTGCCCTCCAATTGCGCAACATGGACTGCTTGCTAATGTATTAGCCGCGAGAGCAAGCACCACTCATTGGTGCTTATTGGTCTTCGCGACCCATACGCTCCCAAAAGAAACTGCTCTCCAAGTAGCCTCGGGAGCCAATCAGTGGTAAGTGCCGGATTCACGTGACTGTTTCTCTTCTTGCCATGTTCCCGATTGTCTATGTCTGGTGGAAAGAGAGGGAGCCAGGACACATGTCCTGGGACTCCTGCCGAGGAGAGCTGCTGGTGCTGACTAAGAAGAACCAAGTGGTGAGTGCATGGAAATCTGGATTAAAACTGTACATTGACAGTCTGTGCTCTCTTGAGGCTCAAATTTGCCAATCTGGTGTTCAACTTCACATAAGCATATTTAGTTATAGCCACTCTGCTTACTGTAAGTCACCCGTGAAGTAACTGACCATAATCTGAATCAGAATTTTAACGATGGTCAGTTACTTCACGGGTGACTAACAGTAAGCAGAGTGGCTATAACTAAATATGTTTGTGTGAAGCTGAACACCAGATTGGCAAATTTAAGCATCAAGAGAGCACAGACTGTCAATGTACAGTTTTTATCCAGAGACATTGCGGGGCAGTCAGTCACATGGTTTGCTGCAAACTGTATTCTCCGTGAACGGTGTTATGCTCAGTTTACTGAAAAATCATCCCTCCCTTCTGCTGTCACACACTTACTGTCTGTCTTGTCTCCACTAGAAGGAATAACTTCAAAGTCATTATCTTCTATATTATTAAAGCTTGAATCCCATGCTTAGTATAATCGTGAGATGAGCAGTGCAGCAGTCATTTAGATAAAATCTAACTTTTTTTCTCTGTGTTATTACTGGTGGGCATGTAATGTACACTGACATTTGCTATGGACAATTAGACGACGTATACTGAACGTTGTTTGCTTTTAGTATAGCCTATTCTAAAAGAACAGAAAAAAAAGCCATCATTGTTTAAATGTAGGTACTGGTAGCACATTTTATAAATCATTTTAGAGTGTCTGTATTGTAGAAAAATGTGGACTTTTCAACTAACTGTATGTCACAAAGGAATGTGTAAGGTATGATTGTTTTTATGTTGGATCTATGTTATAGCCCTACACTAACAGTGTGAGTGGGTGTCTTGTAGCACTAGCAGGTGACTTACTCTTCATCTTATCTGCACTCATCATAAGGCTGTTGAAAGGTTTATAGAATTGTCACGTATTGTATTTGTTTTCTCTTTCATGAAAAATATTTATTTTGTCTCTGAGGACCTCTAGTGGTCATTTGTAGTATCACTTTTCTGAAAGCAAATATAATTCTACACTTGTTTGAAATGTTTTTTTTAATTATTTATGCAAATGATCATTTGCATATTATTATTATTGTACAAATCTGTACTGCTTTTTAGATAGCTTGCTTTCAGCTGGGAAACAGTACAGATTTGTACAAAATAAAAAATAAAAAAAATTCAAACAAGTGTAAAATTTTAAGATAAAATCTTGACTGAAGAGGTGATCTTATGCAATCTAAGTGCTGCAGATGTGACAGTATGTATTTCTCATAATTTCAATTCAAACTTATCTCAAGTTAATAGGATAACCGCCCTTTTATTATACAAAATAATATATTGTATTCCTATGTAATTGTAATGTCAGAATTTGACTGTTTGAGCAGAGTGTATGTGCGCATGTACTGTGTGTGTGTGTGTGTGTGTGTGTGTGTGTGTGTGTGCTTTATTCTCCAGGCAATCAACACAATGCTGGTGCTTAAGTGCAGTGTTTCTCAAACACGGTCCTCAAGTACCCCCATCATGCAAGGTTTTCATTATAGTTAAACCAGTGCACAGGTGAAATAATCAGCTGATCATTAACACCATGGTTACTAACTTGCTCTCACCCATCAGCTGATTATTTCACCTGTGCACTGGTTCAGCTATAATGAAAACCTGCCCTGTTGTGGGTAATTGAAGCCAGAAGTTGAGAAAAAAACAGAATTTATGCTTACCTGATAAATTACTTTCTCTTGCGGTGTATCCAGTCCACGGATTCATCCTTACTTGTGGGATATTCTCATTCCCTACAGGAAGTGGCAAAGAGAGCACACAGCAGAGCTGTCCATATAGCTCCCCCTCTGGCTCTGCCCCCCAGTCATTCGACCGACGGTTAGGAGAAAAAGGAGAAACCATAGGGTGCAGTGGTGACTGTAGTTTAAACAAGAAATTTTAACCTGACTTAATTGCCAGGGCGGGCCGTGGACTGGATACACCGCAAGAGAAAGTAATTTATCAGGTAAGCATAAATTCTGTTTTCTCTTGCAAGGTGTATCCAGTCCACGGATTCATCCTTACTTGTGGGATACCAAAACCAAAGCTTTAGGACACGGATGAAGGGAGGGAACAAGTCAGGTAACCTGAACGGAAGGCACCACTGCTTGCAAAACCTTTCTCCCAAAAATAGCCTCCGAAGAAGCAAAAGTATTGAATTTGTAAAATTTGGCAAAAGTATGCAGTGGAGACCAAGTCGCTGCCTTACAAATCTGTTCAACAGAAGCCTCATTCTTGAAGGCCCAAGTGGAAGCCACAGCTCTGGTAGAATGAGCTGCAATTCGTTCAGGAGGTTGCTGCCCAGCAGTCTCATAAGCCAATCGGATGATGCTTTTCAACCAGAAGGAAAGAGAGGTAGCCGTCGCTTTTTGACCTCTCCTCTTACCAGAATAGACAACAAACAAAGATGATGTTTGTCTGAAATCCTTAGTTGCTTGTAAATAGAATTTCAAAGCACGAACCACATCAAGATTGTGTAAAAGCCGTTCCTTCTTAGAAGCTGGATTAGGACACAGAGAAGGAACAATGATTTCCTGGTTAATGTTCTTATTAGAAACAAATTTAGGAAGAAAACCAGGTTTGGTACGCAAAACTACCTTATCTGCATGGAACACCAGATAGGGTGAATTACACTGCAAAGCAGACAATTCAGAAACTCTTCGAGCAGAAGATATAGCTACCAAAAACAAAACTTTCCAAGATAATAACTTAATATCTATGGAATGTAAAGGTTCAAACGGAACCCCTTGAAGAACTGAAAGAACTAAATTTAGACTCCATGGAGGAGCCACAGGTTTATAGACAGGCTTGATTCTGACTAACGCCTGTGCAAATGCTTGAACATCTGGCACTTCTGCCAGACGCTTGTGTAAAAGGATAGACAGAGCGGATATCTGTCCCTTTAAGGAACTAGCTGATAAACCTTTCTCCAAGCCTTCTTGGAGAAAAGACAATATCCTTGGAATCCTAATCTTACTCCACGAGTAACCCTTGGATTCACACCAAAAAAGATATTTCCGCCATATCTTATGGTAAATTTTCCTGGTGACAGGTTTTCTAGCTTGGATCAGAGTATCTATGACTGATTCAGAGAACCCACACTTGGATAGAATTAAGCGTTCAATCTCCAAGCAGTCAGCTGCAGAGAAACTAGATTTGGATGCTTGAATGGACCGTGTATTAGAAGATCCTGCCTCATTGGCAGTGTCCATGGTGGGACAGATGACATGTCCAATAGGTCTGCATACCAAGTCCTGCGTGGACACGCAGGCGCTATCAGAATTACTGAGGCCTTCTCCTGTTTGATTCTGGCTACCAGCCGAGGGAGAAGAGGAAACGGTGGAAAGACATAGGCCAGATTAAAGGACCAAGGCGCTACTAGAGCATCTATCAATGCCGCCTTGGGGTCCCTGGACCTGGATCCGTAAAGAGGAAGTTTGGTGTTCTGACGGGACGCCATCAGATCCAACTCTGGAATGCCCCATAGCCGAGTCAGCTGAGCAAATACCTCCGGGTGGAGTTCCCACTCCCCCGGGTGAAAAGTCTGACGACTTAGGAAATCCGCTTCCCAGTTGTCTACTCCTGGGATGTGAATTGCAGATAGATGGCAAGAGTGATCCTCCGCCCACCTGATTATCTTGGTTAGTTCCTTCATCGCTAAGGAACTCTTTGTTCCTCCCTGATGATTTATGTATGCTACAGTCGTGATGTTGTCCGACTGAAACCTGATGAACTTGGCCGCCGCTAGCTGAGGCCATGCCTGGAGCGTGTTGAATATCGCTCTCAGTTCCAAAATGTTTATCGGGAGAAGAGACTCTTCCCGAGACCATAGGCCCTGAGCTTTCAGGGAGCCCCAGACCGCGCCCCAGCCTAACAGACTGGCGTCGGTCATTACAATGATCCACTCCGGTCTGCGGAAGCACATTCCCTGCGACAGGTGATCCTGAGACAACCACCAGAGAAGAGAATCTCTGGTTTTCTGGTCTAGTTGGATTTGAGGAGACAAATCTGCATAATCTCCATTCCACTGTTTGAGCATGCACAATTGCAGAGGCCTGAGATGAATTCGAGCAAAAGGGACTACGTCCATTGCTGCTACCATTAATCCGATTACCTCCATGCACTGAGCTACAGATGGCCGAGGAATGGAATGAAGAACTCGGCAAGTACTTAGAAGCTTTAACCTTCTGACCTCCGTCAGAAATATTTTCATTTCTACCGAGTCTATTAATGTTCCCAGGAAGGGAACCCTTGTGAGCGGGGACAGAGAACTTTTTTCGGTGTTCACCTTCCACCCGTGAGACCTTAGAAAGGCCAGAACAACATCCGTATGAGCCTTGGCTCTGAGAAAAGACGACGCCTGTATTAAGATGTCGTCCAGATAGGGTGCTACTGCAATGCCCTGCAGGTCTCAGTACCGCTAGAAGGGACCCTAGCACCTTTGTGAAAATTCTGGGAGCGGTGGCTAACCCAAAGGGAAGGGCCACGAACTGGTAATGCTTGTCCAGAAAAGCGAACCTTAGGAACTGATGGTGATCTTTGTGGATAGGAATATGAAGGTACGCATCCTTTAGATCCACGGTAGTCATATATTGACCTTCCTGGATCATCGGTAAGATTGTCCGAATGGTTTCCATCTTGAAAGATGGAACTCTGAGGAATTTGTTTAGAATTTTTAGATCCAGGATTGGTCTGAAAGTTCCTTCCTTTTTGGGAACCACAAACAGGTTTGAGTAAAACCCCAGTCCTTGTTCTGTAATTGGAACTGGATATATCACTCCCATCTTGAGTAGATCTTCTACACAGCGTAAGAACGCCTCTTTCTTTTTCTGGTCTGTAGACAGACGAGAAATGTGGAACCTTCACCTTGGAGGAGAGTCCTTGAATTCTAGAAGATATCCCTGAGCAACTCTCTCTAATGCCCAGGGATCGGGAACATCTCTTGCCCAAGCCTGAGCAAAGAGAGAGAGTCTGCCCCCTACCAGATCCGGTCCCGGATCGGGGGCTACCCCTTCATGCTGTCTCAGTAGCAGCTGCAGGCTTCTTGGCCTGTTTACCCTTGTTCCAGCCATGCAAAGGTTTCCAGGTTGCCTTGGGCTGTGAAGTGTTACCCTCTTGCTTTGCGGTAGCAGAGGCTGAAGCAGGACCGCTCCTGAAGTTGCGAAAGGAACGAAAATTAGCCTTGTTTTTAGCCTTAAAAGGCCTATCTTGCGGGAGGGCATGGCCCTTTCCCCCAGTGATATCCGAAATAATCTCTTTCAACTCGGGCCCGAAAAGGGTCTTTCCCTTGAAAGGAATATTCAGTAATTTTGTTTTAGACGACACATCGGCCGACCATGATTTAAGCCAAAGCGCTCTGCGCGCCATGATGGCAAAACCAGAATTTTTCGCCGCTAACTTAGCTAATTGTAAAGCGGCATCTGTGATAAAAAAATTAGCCAGCTTTAGAGCCTTAATTCTATCCATAATTTCGTCATATGAGGTCTCCGTCTGGAGCGACTCCTCCAGCGCCTCAAACCAGAAAGCCGCTGCAGTAGTTACAGGAATAATGCAGGCAATAGGTTGGAGAAGGAAACCTTGTTGAACAAATATTTTCTTTAGTAAACCTAATTTTTTATCCATAGGATCTTTGAAAGCACAACTGTCTTCAATTGGTATGGTTGTGTGCTTGGCTAGTGTTGAAACTGCCCCCTCTACCTTAGGGACCGTCTGCCACGCGTCCCGCCTGGGATCAGTTATGGGGAACATTTTCTTAAAGATAGGTGGGGGAACAAAAGGTATACCTGGTCTTTCCCACTCCCTATCAACAATATCCGCCACCCTCTTAGAGATCGGAAACGCATCAGTGTATACAGGGACTTCTAGATATTTGTCCATTTTACACAATTTCTCGGGACCACCATAGGGTCACAATCATCCAGAGTTGATAAGACCTCCCTAAGCAGTACGCGGAGGTGTTCCAATTTAAATTTAAAAGCTAGTGAATCTGATTCTGCCCGCTGAGAAACTTTTCCTGAATCAGAAATTTCTCCCTCAGACATAACATCCCTTGCCCCTATTTCAGAGTGTTGTGAGGGTACATCAGATAAACCTCCCAAAGCTTCCGACTGCTCCTCATCTGTTCTCAAAATAGAGCTGTCGCGCTTTTTAGGGAAAACTGGCAGTTTGGATAGAAAGGCCGCAAGGGAATTATCCATGACTGCCGCCAGTTGTTGCAATGTAATAGGTGCTAATGCACTAGAGGTACTAGGTATCGCTTGAGCGGGCGTAACTGGTGATGACACATGGGGAGAGGACGGCGGACTATCCTCATTACCTTCAGTCAAAGAATCATCTAGGGCTATATTTTTAAGTGACACAATATGATCTTTAAAGTGTAAAGTGTATAGACACATTAGTGCACTTGGGACACATTTTGAGTGGGGGTTCCACCATGGCTTCTGAACACATAGAGCAAGGCTTTTCCTTAGTGTCAGACATGTTTAACAGATTGGTATTATACACAAGCAGGCTTGGAAAAACACTTTATGCAATAAAAAATACAATTTGCAATAAATGATACTGTGCCTTTAAGATAATAAAAGCGCACACAATTTTACAAAACGGTGAAAAATTAACCAAATCTCTTGAAATTTTTACAGTATGTGCCCAATGCTTCGATATGATTGCACAGCAAGTTTCAGCCTGATTAACCCTTTAATGCCCAAACCGGAGCCGCCTAAAGCAAACAACCGGTTAATAAACTACAGCACCTTGCCACAGCAGCCTGCTGTGGCCCTACCTTCCCTTAAGGATTGAATTTGATAAAATCCAGCCTCCTGAAGTCCTTAAGCAGTCTCTGGACCCATGTGAAGCAGCATGCAGGGAAATCTTGTCAGAATAAACTGCGCAACTGAGGCGTGAAATTAGGCCCCTCCCACTCCGGAGCTGTGGGGCCTTCAGAACCCATTTTAGGTGACTTAAAATAATGCCATGTGGAATAAAACCCCAATAAACACATCAAAAGTGCTTAAAAGTGTCAATAAAGAGTATTTTTCTAAACAAAATAATCGATTGCCCTGTTAAAGTGATAACCAGTCTATTGAGCCCGCTTAAATAAGCCTCTAGTTCTATACTAAGTTTCAGAACATGGCTTACCCTTCCCACATGGGGAATCTTGTCAGTCTTCTAGCATTATCTTGTCTTGAGTAGGAAAAAGATGACTGAAACATACCTCAAAGCAGTTAAGCCTGCAAACTGTTCCCCCCAACTGAAGTTTTCTGGTACTCCTCAGTCCTGTGTGGGAACAGCAATGGATTTTAGTTACAGCATGCTAAAATCGTTTTCCTCTCAGCAGAATTCTTCATCCTATTTCTGCCAGAGAGTAAATAGCACAAACCGGTACTATTTAAAAATAACAAACTTTTGATTGAAGATATAAAAACTACAAATCTAACACCACATTCACTTTACCCTCCCGTGGAGATGCTACTTGTTAGAGCGGCAAAGAGAATGACTGGGGGGCAGAGCCAGAGGGGGAGCTATATGGACAGCTCTGCTGTGTGCTCTCTTTGCCACTTCCTGTAGGGAATGAGAATATCCCACAAGTAAGGATGAATCCGTGGACTGGATACACCTTGCAAGAGAAAATGCTTTAGTTTAAATTAAGCTACTTCTATTGCGTTAATATATGTGTATCTCCAGCGTATCTTAGCCAGTGCCTCACCAGCCTCTGACCTCACATCACTGATATATATATTTCTCTGAAGGAGGAGGACATATTATAAGTAATCCTTTGAAACGCGTTAGACCAAGCTTTGATTGCTTTATACCGGATGATCCGGTTTTTATTCCTGCTATTTGAATTGCTTGCGCTTATTTTGAGACACCTGAATATCTCTCTCTCTCTCATATTTCTTTACTTGGTTCTTTGAGATGTAGCTGTTACAGGTGTCGGTTCAGTCAGCTTAGTGAGCTGTTGGAGATTGAAAAAAGTGTGAGCCAATCAGGTTAATATCTTTATTATAGTGGCGGCAATATCGGGAGCGGCAGATTAGGGGTTAATAAATTTATTTCGGTGTCAGCAATATCGGGGTTGGCAGATTAGGGGTTAATAAATTTAAGTAGGATGATGTTGGGGGCAGCAGATTAGGGGTGTTTAGACTTGGGGTTTATGTTAGGTTTAAACGTAATTTTGATTCCCCATAGACATCAATGGGGTTGCGTTACGGCGATCGCCATTCCACGCTTCAGGTTTTTTCTAACACGTTCACCCCATTGATGTCTATGGGGAAAGCATGCATGAGCACGTCAAAGCAGCCCTTGGATTTTGTGCAGTATGGAGCTCATTGCCACCATATCCCATGCACAAGGCGGCTTTTCAAAAACTTGTAATGGCAGCACTATAGAGGGTGAAATGACGCAACTTTTGTTGCGTTTGTTTCACACCCTCTATAGTGCAAAACTTGTAATCTAGGTGTTTCTAAGGTGGTGATAGTCCACAAAAATCCTTACTTGTGGGAGCTAATACCAAAGCTGTGAAGTCCACAAAGGAAAAAAAACAGGTGGGCAAGAAGGTAAGGCAGGTATCGATTTACCAGGAACCACCACCTGAAGGACCTTTCTTCCAAAAGCTGCCCCGCCGCAACAAAAACACCTCAAAATGTTAAAGTATTGGAAAGTATGTAAACAGCACCAAGCTACAACCTTGTAATTATTCTCTACAGAAACCTCATTCTTGAAACCAAAGAAGTAGACACAGAACAAGTTCAATGATCTGTTATAAGTAAAGGTGACAACTGTTCTGCTGTAAGCTACGAGAATCAAACTTTTAAATTAATAAGCAACGGTAACAGAAGCTGTCTTCTGGCACTTACAATAACAGAAAAAAAACGCAAGAGAAAAGATTGCCCTAAAATGATTTGTAGACCTTAAAGTGCCATAAAACATTTTGAGTTATTTGCATATAATAAAAGGGTTAACAGAGTTAAAAAAAAGTGTGAAAAAAAGTGTGTGAAAAGTGTAAAAAAAAATAAATCTTATATGTATTTTAATAAAGTTTTCAAAAATCTGCAAAATTACTTACACTTTAGTGTTGCCAAGTGTAGCTTGCTCTACCCCCCTTATCAGTGTCCAAGTCCAAAACTTGTGCTATTGTATAACAAAGTGTACATGAGATGATAATTACTTATGCAAGCAAGGGGGGGTATTAAGGAGGGACAGCAGGGCCTGCTATTGTTTGTTGCCAAGAGGCTTGCTCGTTTCCATGGGGATAATGTCACATGCTTTGTGAAAGCTTCAGCATTATACTGTGCACTGCTTTAGTGTGACTCTGCCCCCTACCATGCACGTGCATTCTGCCAAAGCTATGGCCTGGATAGCATCTTCCATATATGGAAATGCCCAGGGGGAAGCTTGATGCAAACAAAACTATGCCTGAATTAAAGGGGCTAATGGTGGTTAAAACAGAAACCATTTTGCAGTTAAGCTATGGCTGGATTATATATGTACAAACTTATGTTAGTTAATACTGTTTTATGTCCCTTTATATAAAAATCAACAACCTGCCTATATCCATATCTATCAATCTCCCTGTAGACGGTTTTGGTATAGGACGCAATGAAAGAACCACTATTTCCTAGATAATTTTCACTAAGAAAATTCTTTAGGTAGGAAACCAGACAAAATTCACAAAACTTCATTGTAATTATGAAGCACCAGATACTGAAGGATGCAGGAGAGAGATGAAGATTCACAAACTCTTCTATCCGAAGAAAATTGCTAACAAAACAACATCTTCCGAGACAGAGTCGGATAACCATGAATACATAGGATCCAAAGGAAGACATTGTAAGCCTCAGAGTTCCAGATTCAAACTTCATAAAGGAGAGATAGGTTTAATAACAGGTCTGATTCTAACCAAAACCTGAATAAATACCTGGATAACTGAAAGACGAAAAAAATTCAGGGTGCTGAAATGTGACCCTTTAGATGGTTGACCAATAGACCCTGCCATGCTTCCTCAATCAAAACAGTAGGAAAGATACAATTTCTAAACCTTCCATTAACAGGCATACAAGTCTTAATCAGTTTCTATAACAGATTTAGAAAAAACACTGAGGAAAAACCAAGCAGAAGCACTAGATCTGCAAACCACCTCCTGTGGCCAAGCGGAATTTGCAAGATTTTTACTTGCTTGAATCAAGCAAATACTCCCGGTAAAAACAGAATTCATGAGAAAGAAAACTATTACTACTACCAATAAGTCTAGGGACAGGTTACACTTCTATAAATTCCACCTGAGGATTACTCAAGCTCGACTCAAATCTGGGAGATAGTGGAATAGACGAGACGCCAGGAGATCGATCTCCTCGATAGACCACCATGCTGCACCAACAGATCGAAAACTTCTGATTTAGGGACCCTTCCAACCAGTGTAGAATCTGATTACTCCTATAATCTGCTTCTCAGATAATAAGCCTAGGAACGAGAGTTACTGAGAATGAACACTGAAGAATCTCTGTCCAACTCAGAATACAGGAAACCTCTCAATTCCAGAGCACTGCAAATACCAGCTTGATAAATGAAATAGGTAACCAGAAATACAGTATGTCTGACTAAAAGAGAATGGAAATAACTAATTTGAGAAGTCTGAAAATCGCATTGAGTTCCAAAATATTTATTGGTAGCCTTGCCTCCAGAGATGACCAATACTCTGAGACCTTTGAGTACCCCAGACTGCCCCCCAACCTGCCAAGTTGGTGTCCGCGGATAGCATGACCCATAACGTACGTAGGAGAAACCATCCCCTTAAAACACTAATGTGAAATATCCACCAAGTGAGAGACTGTCTGAGTAACGGGAAAGAAAGCATTCACTGAAACAGGTTGGAGAGATCTCAATTCCACCGCTGACACATGTATAGTTGCAGTGGATTCAACTTAAAAGGGACATTATACACTCATTTTTTCTTTGCATAAATGTTTTGTAGATGATCTATTTATATAGCCCATAACGTTTTTTTTTCTTTCTTTTAAATGTATAGTTTTGCTTATTTTTAAATAACATTGCTCTGATTTTCAGACTCCTAACCAAGCCCCAAAGTTTTATCAGAATACCGTCAGCTGCCTTCTCCAGCTTTCTCCAGTTTGTGTAAAGGGTCTTTTCATATGCAAAAGAATGGGGAGGGCCTTATTTCCCACTTGCAGTGGGCTTTCCAGCTACCTTTTCAACTGAGCTAAACTGAGAGCTTCTAAGTAAGTTTTTAAACAGTTTTATACTGGATTTTTATATCAGTATCTCTGCATCGTATTCTTTATAGTAGTGTCTATTACATGCAGTTATATGAAAATGAGTGTATACTGTCCCTTTAAACCTTGCAAATGGAATAGCATCAGATGCTGTCACCATCAGACCCACTACCTCCATACACAGAGCTACGGTAACTGAGATAGGGATTGTAAATTCCGGCAAGCCGGAATTGCAGTAATGTGAGCAGGTGTTGGACTGTCACGAACAGCCTAATGGAGGCTGAATCTATGACTACTCCCACACATTGAATGAACTCTTAGACACATACAGTCTCCAGCTATAACTGCGAAGAAATCGGAGTAGGTTCTACGTACAGGTAGAGCTACAGTTAAAGGGACACTGAACCCAATTGTTTTCTTTCGTGATTCAGATAGAGCATGGAATTTTAAGTAACTTCCTAATTTACTCCTATTATCAAATTTTCTTTATTCTCTTGGTATCTTTATTTGAAATGCAAGAATGCAAGTTAAGATGCTGGCCCATTTTTGGTGTACAACCTGGGGTGTACTTGCTGATTGGTGGATAAATTCATCCACCAATAAAAAAGTGCTGTCCAGAGTTCTGAATAAAAAAAAAAGCTTAGATGCATTATTTTTCATATAAAGATAGCAAGAGAACGAAGACAAATTGGTAATAGGAGTAAATTAGAAAGTTGCTTAAAATTGCATGCTCTATCTGAATCGCCAAAGAAAAAATTTGGGTTCAGTGTCCCTTTAAACGGAAGCTTGGATAAAAAACTTCATTCTGTCCCAGGGACATTGATAAATACTCCCATGACCTCCAGATCCTGCATACACTGAAGGGATGCCTTCCGTTCATCTGATCTGCTTGATACATGTGGCAAAAAGAACCTCTTAAGGAGGAGACTTCAACCAAAAACTTGTCCTGTACCTCTGAGAAATGATTTACAGAAATCCATGGTTACCGAACAGACCAGGCCATCTGAAAAAGCCGAACTTGCAGATTTAGAACTTTTCTTTTCTTGGACATATTCCAGACTGGATTAGGTTCTAGGAAGATAGAGAATCGTCTTTTTTTTTTTTAAATAAAACCTCTCTGATCCGGATTTGCTAAGGTTATATGAAAGGGATATATGAAAACCAAAAAAAATATTTTGTGGTTTGGACAGAGCATACAATTTTAAGAATGTTTAAGATTTACTTCTATTATCAAAATTTGCTTCATTCCCATGGTATTCTTTGTTGAAGCGATACCCAAGTAGGCATCTGGAGCACTACATTGCAGAAAATAATGCTGCCCTCTAGTGCTCTTGCAAATTGATAGCATTCCTGCAAAACTGGTACCATAAAGTGCTCCAGAAATGGGACGGCTGCTAAGCTTACGTTCCTGCTTTTCAACAAAAGATACCAAGAGAACAATTTTTTTTTGATTATATAATGAAATTAGAAAGTTGTTTAAAATCACCTGCTCTATTTCACTGGTTTTCAAACCTGTCCTTAGGCCTCCCTAGCAGGTCAGATTTGGTAGATTTCTGCACTAGAGCACAGGTCAAATAACCAGCTGCTAAGTAAACATGGTTATTTTACTTAGCAGCCTTACCCTGAAGGAAGAGAATACACCCTCAGAAGGTAAAGGATAATGGAATAACCAGATATCTGAACTGGGTCAATAGCCGCAGAAAGTAGGAACCTCAACAGGAACTTGAAGAAAAGATGATTACCTGTACGCTTACATGAAGGCAGAACAACCGCCATAATTTTAGAATAGTGGACTTGAAATGATTTATAAAATCTAAGGATAAATCCTTAGTGCAATTTGAGTAGTATGCACTGCTGAGGCAAAATAACAGTAGAAAATTGAAACTGCTTAGTTGAGCAGAATGACAGACCCTAACCATTATACAAAGCATGCATCTGTTTATAGGAAGAACAAAGTTCATGGATCTACCCTCAAATGGGTCATACAGCAGAAACAATTCCAGTCTGTTCCATAGTATTCCTTAAGAAAGTGTAAGAAAGCACAATTGTAAATATGCTAACCATAGTGAGTATTGAAACAAACCAGTACAGCATACATAACAGTAGCTCAAAGCTATGGTACATTCTGTAATATCCTCTCAAAAAGAGTTATACAATTGTATGATTATGGTTATCAATAGAAACCAACAAGAAAAAACATAATTTATGTAAGAACTTACCTGATAAATTCATTTCTTTCAAAGTGGCAAGAGTCCATGAGTTAGTGACGTATGGGATATACATTTCTACCAGGAGGGGGCAAAGTTTCCCAAACCTCAAAATGCCTATAAATACACCTCCCACCTCACATATACCTTAGTTTAACATGTAGCCAAGAAGTGAGGTGTAAAAAAAAAAAGGGAGTAAAAAGCATATCAAAAAGAGGAAATAGAAAAAATAAAGTGCTTTATACAAAAAAAAAATCAAAACCACAAAAAAATAGGGTGGGTCTCATGGACGCTTGCCACTATGAAAGAAATTAATTTATCAGGTAAATTCTTACATAAATTATGTTTTCTTTCATGTAAGTGGCAAGAGTCCATGAGCTAGTGACGTATGGGATATAATACCCAAGATGTGGAAATCCATGAGTCACTAGAGAGGGAGGGATAAAATAACAACAGCTAAATCCGCTGAGAAATTAAATCCAAAAAAATAATTAAGTTTTCTTAAAATTAAAAAAAAAAAAACCTCAAATCAAAGGCATTAGAATCAAACTGAGACAACTGCCGGAAGAACCTTTCTTCCAAAGTCTGCTTCCGAAGAAGCAAACACATCAAAATGGTAAAATTTAGTATAAGTATGCAAAGAAGACCAAGTTGCTGCTTTGCAAATTTGATTAGCTGAAGCTTCATTCTTAAAAGCCCAAGAAGTGGCAACTGATCTAGTAGAATGAGCTGTAATTCTCTGAGGCAGAGACCCGCCTCCAAATATGCTTTGTGAATCAAATGTTTCAACCAAGATGCCAAAGAAATGACAGAGGCTTTCTGACCTTTCCTGGAGCCAGAAAAAAAAATAACAAATAGACTAGAAGTATTTCTGAAATCTTTAGTAGCCTCAACATAATATTTCAAAACTCTTACCACATGAAGAATGTAAACATCTTTGAAGAGTTTTTTTTAGGATTATGACACAAAGAAGGAACAACAATTTCCCTATTGATGATGTTAGAATTCACAACTTTATGCAAAAATTTAAATGAAGTCCGTAAAACAGCTTTATCTTGATGGGAAATCAGATGAGACTCACAAGAGAGCAGACAATTCGGAAACTCTTCTAGCAGAAGAGATAGCCAAAAGAAATAACACTTTCCAAGAAAGTAATTTAATATCCAGAGAATGCATAGGCTCAAAAGGAGGAGCCTGTAAAATATTCAAAACCAAATTGAGACTCCAAGGAGGAGAAATAGATTTAATAACAGGTTTGATACGAATCAAAGCCTGAACAAAACAATGAATATCAGGAAGTTAAGCAATCTTTCTATAAAATAAGACAAAAAGAGCAGAAATTTGTCCTTTCAAAGTATTTGCAGACAAACCCTTATCCAAACCATCCTGAAGAAACTGTAAAATTCTAGAAATTCTAAAAGAGTACCAAGAATAATTATTAATGGAACACCATAAAATATAGGTTTTCCAAACCCGATGATACATACATACACAAGGCTGGCAACTGGACATCCGGACAAGATCGGCATACCAAAACCTGTGAGACCATGCTGGTGCTATCAGAAACACATGAGATTGTTCCATTATAATCTTGGAGATTACCCTTTGAAGAAGAACCAGGAGGCGGAAAAATATAAGCAGGTTGGTAAAACCAAGGAACTGCTGAGGCATCCACCATCTCCACCTGAGGATCCCTGGACCTGGAAAGGTATCTGGGAAGCTTCTTGTTTAGACGAGAGGCCATCAGATCCATTTCTGGAAGACCCCACATTTGTACAAGATGAAAAAAACACATCTAAATTGAGAGACCACTCCCCCGGATGTAACGTCTGATGGCTAAGATAATCCACTTCCCAATTGTCTACACCTGGGATATGAATCACAGAAATTAGACAAGAATAGGATTCCGCCCAAGAAAGTATCCAAGATACTTCCTTCATTGCTGAAGGACTGGGAGTCCCTCCTTGATGATCGATATATGCCACTGTGACATTGTCTATTTGAAAATTAATGTAAAGTTCTCTCTTCAATAGTGGCCATGCCTGAAAAGCTCAGAAGATAGCACAGAGTTCTAAAATATTGATTGGCAACCTCGCCTCTTGAGGATACCAAACCCATTGTGCTGTCAGAGACCCCCAGACAGCTCCCCAACCAGTGAGACTTGCATCTGTTGTGATCACAGTCCAGGGGGGATGAACAAATGAGGCCCCTTGAACAAAGAGTTGATGGTCCAACCACCATGTCAGAGAGAGTTGAATGTTGGGATTTAACTATATCAGTTGTGATATCCAAGTATAAATCCCTGCACCATTGGTGCAACATGCAAAGCTGTAGGGGCCTCGTATGAAAACGAGCAAAGGGGATTCTGCCCGATGCTGCAGTCATGAAACCTAAAACTTCCATGCAAATAGCCACTGAAGAGAATGATAGAGACTGAAGGTTTAGACAAGCTAAAATTAACTTCATTCGTCTCTTGTCTGTCAGAGAAAGAGTCATGGACACTGAATCTATCTGGAAACCTAAAAAGGTGACCCTTGTCTGAGGAATCAAGAAACTCTTTTGTAAATCGATCCTCCAACCATGTCTTTGAAGAAACCACACTAGTTGTTTTGTGTGAGATTCTGCTAAATGAAAAGATTGAGCTAGTACCAAGATATCTTCCAAATAAGGAAACACCACAATACCCTGCTCTCTGATTACAGATAGAAGGGCAACGAGAACCTTCGAAAAGATTCTTGGAGCTGTCGCTAGGCCAAACGGAAGAGCGACAAATTGGTAATGCTTGTCTAGAAAAGAGAATCTAAGAAAATGATAGTGGTATGGATGAATTGGAATGTGAAGATAAGCGTCCTGTAAGTCTATTGTGGACATGAAATGACCTTGCTGAACAAAAGGCTGAATAGTCCTTATAGTCACCATCTTGAAAGTTGGAACTCTTACAAAACAATTTAAAAATTTCAGATCCAGAATTGGTCTGAACCAGTGTTCCCTCTAAGACCAGTTTTTTGTGCGGCCCAGCAGTGAAAGTTAATTAGGTAACCACACCCTGCAATTAGCAAACTCTGCACAATGCAGATGGCAAGGTATGGTTCTCTTGTTAACTGTTTCACTGATGGGCTGCACACAAAACTGTCCTTAGAGGGAACATTGGTCTGAACGAATATTCTATCTTTGGGACAATGAATAGATTTGAATAAAAACCCAAACCCCGTTCCTGCAGAGGAACTGGAACAACCACCCCTGAAAGCTCTAGGTCTGAAACACACTTTCGAAAAGCCTGAGCCTTCACAGGGTTTGTTGGAACATGAGAAAGAATGAATCTTCCCATGGGAGGTCTTATTTGGAAACTCATTGATACCCCTGAGAAACAATATTCTGAATCCAATGCATTTGAACAGATACTGTCCAAATGTCTTGAAATAATTTCAAATCTGCCCCCTACCAGTTGAACTGGTTTGAGGGCCATACCTTCACGCAGTCTTAGGGACTGGATTTTTTTTTTTTTTTTTTATAAGGCTTGGATTTATTCCAATTCAGAGGCCTCAGGGGAAGGAGAGGTTGTTTCTTCTCTATTCTGATGAAAGGAACGAAAATAATTAGGAGCTTTAAATTTACCCTTAGATTTCTTAACTTGGGGCAGAAAACTCCCTTTCCCCCGGTGATAGTGGAAATAATAGAATACAATTGAGAACCAAATCAAATACTTCCCTGAAATGATAAAGATGGTAATCTAGATTTAGACACCATATCAGCATTCCAAGATTTAAGCCATAAAGCTCTTCTAGAAAGAATAGCTAAAGACATAGATTTAATATAAATCTTAATGACATCAAATATAGCTTTACAAATTAAATGATTAGCATGTTGAAGTAAAAAAACAATGCTAGACAACTCAGGATCTGTTAACTGTTGAGCTAAACTGTCCAACCAAAAAGTTAAAGCAGCAGCAACATCAGCCATAGAAACAGCAGGTCTAAGAATATAGCCAATATGTAAATATGCTTTTATAAAGATACAATTCAATCTTCCTATGTACCTTAGGGACTTTTCCCCAAAACTCTAGATTAGAAACAGGTAAAGGATATAGCTTTTTAAACCTAGAAGACGGGTTAAAAGAAGCACCAAGTTTAGACCAGTCTTTAGTTAACATATGAGAAATAGCATCTGGAATAGGGAAAACTTCAGAAATAACAGACGTTTTAAAACAGAATTCAAATGTTTGCTATTTTTGTTATCAAGGACGACTAGATTCTTCAATACCCAAAGTAAACAATACTTCCTTTAATAAAGAACGAATATATTCAATCTTAAAAAGAAAGGTTGAATTATCAATATCAGTCTCTGAAGTAGCATCCTCTGAACCAGAGAAATCCTCATCAGCAGAAGATACTTCAGTATGCTGTCGATCAATACAAGTTAGGAGAGACCTTTTATGTTTATTTGAATGCGGAATAGCAGTCATAGCCTTCTCTATGGCTGCAGCAATATAATCTTTTATATCTACAGGAATATCATGTACAATAGACTGTGAAGGTTTAACAGTAGATGTATTTGTACAGCATGTAATCATTTTTCATAACAAGTGCCACATATTTGAGCGGAAGAAGTAAAATCAGCTAATTTACAACATACACACTTAGCTTTGGTAGAATTGTGTTCAGGCAGCTTAGTTCCTACAGTAACATCAGAGGCAGGATCAGTCTGAGACATCTTGCAAAATGTAACAAAAAACCCCCATAATTTATGCTTACCTGATAAATTTATTTCTCTTGTAGTGTATCCAGTCCACGGATCATCCATTACTTGTGGGATATTCTCCTTCCCAACAGGAAGTTGCAAGAGGATCACCCACAGCAGAGCTGCTACATAGCTCCTCCCCTCACTGCCATATCCAGTCATTTCGACCGAAACAAGACGAGAAAGGAGAAACCATAGGGTGCAGTGGTGACTGTAGTTTAATAAAAATTTAGACCTGCCTTAAAATGACAGGGCGGGCCGTGGACTGGATACACTACAAGAGAAATAAATTTATCAGGTAAGCATAAATTATGTTTTCTCTTGTTAAGTGTATCCAGTCCACGGATCATCCATTACTTGTGGGATACCAATACCAAAGCTTAAGTACACGGATGATGGGAGGGACAAGGCAGGAACTTAAACGGAAGGAACCACTGCCTGTAGAACCTTTCTCCCAAAAACAGCCTCCGAAGAAGCAAAAGTGTCAAATTTGTAAAATTTTGAAAAGGTGTGAAGCGAAGACCAAGTCGCAGCCTTGCAAATCTGTTCAACAGAGGCCTCATTTTTAAAGGCCCAGGTGGAAGCCACAGCTCTAGTAGAATGAGCTGTAATCCTTTCAGGGGGCTGCTGTCCAGCAGTCTCATAGGCTAAGCGTATTATGCTCCGAAGCCAAAAGGAGAGAGAGGTTGCCGAAGCTTTTTGACCTCTCCTCTGTCCAGAGTAAACAACAAACAGGGCAGATGTTTGACGAAAATCTTTAGTAGCCTGTAAGTAAAACTTCAAGGCACGGACTACGTCCAGATTATGCAAAAGACGTTCCTTCTTTGAAGAAGGATTAGGACACAATGATGGAACAACAATCTCTTGATTGATATTCCTGTTAGAAACCACCTTAGGTAAAAACCCAGGTTTGGTACGCAGAACTACCTTGTCTGAATGAAAAATCAGATAAGGAGAATCACAATGTAAGGCAGATAACTCAGAGACTCTTCGAGCCGAGGAAATAGCCATCAAAAACAGAACTTTCCAAGATAAAAGTTTAATATCAATGGAATGAAGGGGTTCAAACGGAACTCCCTGAAGAACTTTAAGAACCAAGTTTAAGCTCCACGGGGGAGCAACAGTTTTAAACACAGGCTTAATCCTAACCAAAGCCTGACAAAATGCCTGGACGTCTGGAACTTCTGCCAGACGCTTGTGCAAAAGAATAGACAGAGCAGAGATCTGTCCTTTTAAAGAACTAGCTGATAAGCCCTTGTCCAAACCCTCTTGGAGAAAGGACAATATCCTAGGAATCCTAACCTTACTCCATGAGTAACTCTTGGATTCACACCAATAAAGATATTTACGCCATATCTTATGGTAGATTTTCCTGGTGACAGGCTTCCGAGCCTGTATTAAGGTATCAATGACTGACTCGGAGAAGCCACGCCTTGATAGAATCAAGCGTTCAATCTCCATGCAGTCAGTCTCAGAGAAAGTAGATTTGGATGATTGAAAGGACCTTGTATTAGAAGGTCCTGCCTCAGAGGCAGAGTCCATGGTGGAAGAGATGACATGTCCACTAGGTCTGCATAGCAGGTCCTGCGTGGCTACGCAGGCGCTATCATAATCACTGATGCTCTCTCCTGTTTGATTTTGTCAATCAGTCGAGGGAGCAGAGGAAACAGTGGAAACACATAGGCCAGGTTGAAGAACCAAGGAGCTGCTAGAGCATCTATCAGCGTTGCTCCCGGGTCCCTGGACCTGGATCCGTAACAAGAAAGCTTGGCGTTCTGGCGAGACGCCATGAGATCCAGTTCTGGTTTGCCCCAACGATGGACCAGTTGAGCAAACACCTCCGGATGGAGTTCCCACTCCCCCGGATGAAAAACAGAATTTATGTTTACCTGATAAATTACTTTCTCCAACGGTGTGTCCGGTCCACGGCGTCATCCTTACTTGTGGGATATTCTCTTCCCCAACAGGAAATGGCAAAGAGCCCAGCAAAGCTGGTCACATGATCCCTCCTAGGCTCCGCCTACCCCAGTCATTCGACCGACGTTAAGGAGGAATATTTGCATAGGAGAAACCATATGTTACCGTGGTGACTGTAGTTAAAGAAAATAAATTATCAGACCTGATTAAAAAAACCAGGGCGGGCCGTGGACCGGACACACCGTTGGAGAAAGTAATTTATCAGGTAAACATAAATTCTGTTTTCTCCAACATAGGTGTGTCCGGTCCACGGCGTCATCCTTACTTGTGGGAACCAATACCAAAGCTTTAGGACACGGATGAAGGGAGGGAGCAAATCAGGTCACCTAAATGGAAGGCACCACGGCTTGCAAAACCTTTCTCCCAAAAATAGCCTCAGAAGAAGCAAAAGTATCAAATTTGTAAAATTTAGAAAAAGTGTGCAGTGAAGACCAAGTCGCTGCCTTACATATCTGATCAACAGAAGCCTCGTTCTTGAAGGCCCATGTGGAAGCCACAGCCCTAGTGGAGTGAGCTGTGATTCTTTCAGGAGGCTGCCGTCCGGCAGTCTCATAAGCCAATCGGATAATGCTTTTAATCCAGAAGGAGAGAGAGGTAGAGAAACAACTTTTGGAAGAAAACCAGGTTTAGTACGCAAAACCACCTTATCTGCATGGAACACCAGATAAGGAGAAGAACACTGCAGAGCAGATAATTCTGAAACTCTTCTAGCAGAAGAAATTGCAACCAAAAACAAAACTTTCCAAGATAATAACTTAATATCAACGGAATGTAAGGGTTCAAACGGAACCCCCTGAAGAACTGAAAGAACTAGGTTGAGACTCCAAGGAGGAGTCAAAATTTTGTAAACAGGCTTGATTCTAACCAGAGCCTGAACAAAGGCTAGAACATCTGGCACAGCTGCCAGCTTTTTGTGAAGTAACACAGACAAGGCAGATCTGTCCCATCAAGGAACTTGCAGATAATCCTTTTTCCAATCCTTCTCGAAGGAAGGATAGACTCTTAGGAATCTTAACCTTGTCCCAAGGGAATCCTGCAGATTCACACCAACAGATATACCAAATTATGTGGTAATTTTTCTGGTTACAGGCTTTCAGGCCTGAACAAGAGTATTAATAACAGAATCTGAGAACCCTCGCTTTGATAAGATCAAGCGTTCAATCTCCAAGCAGTCAGCTGGAGTGGGTCGAACGGACCTAGAACAAGAAGGTCTCTCAAAGGTAGCTTCCATGGTGGAGCCGATGACATATTCACCAGATCTGCATACCAAGTCCTGCGTGGCCACGCAGGAGCTATCAAAATCACCGACGCCCTCTCCTGATTGATCCTGGCTACCAGCCTGGGGATGAGAGGAAACGGCGGGAACACATAAGCTAGTTTGAAGGTCCAAGGTGCTACTAGTGCATCCACTAGAGCCGCCTTGGGATCCCTGGATCTGTACCCGTAGTGAGGAACTCTGAAGTTCTGACGAGAGGCCATCAGATCCATGTCTGGAATGCCCCACGGTTGAGTGACTTGGGCAAAGATTTCCGGATGGAGTTCCCACTCCCCCGGATGCAAAGTCTGACGACTCAGAAAATCCGCTTCCCAATTTTCCACTCCTGGGATGTGGATAGCAGACAGGTGGCAGGAGTGAGACTCCGCCCATAGAATGATTTTGGTCACTTCTTCCATCGCTAGGGAACTCCTTGTTCCCCCCTGATGGTTGATGTATGAACTTGGCCCTCGCTAGCTGAGGCCAAGCTTCGAGAGCATTGAATATCGCTCTCAGTTCCAGAATATTTATCGGTAGAAGAGATTCTACCCGAGACCAAAGACCCTGAGCTTTCAGGGATCCCCAGACCGCGCCCCAGCCCATCAGACTGGCGTCGGTCGTGACAATGACCCACTCTGGTCTGCGGAAGGTCATCCCTTGTGACAGGTTGTCCAGGGACAGCCACCAACGGAATGAGTCTCTGGTCCTCTGATTTACTTGTATCTTCGGAGACAAGTCTGAATAGTCCCCATACCACTGACTGAGCATGAACAGTTGTAATGGTCTTAGATGAATGCGCACAAAAGGAACTATGTCCATTGCCGCTACCATCAAACCTATCACTTCCATGCACTGCGCTATGGAAGGAAGAGGAACGGAATGATTAAATGAGAAGGAACCTTGGTTTCCCCACAGTCAGAACACAATCTATCTGGTAGTTCAGACATGTTAAACAGGCATAAACTTGATAACAAAGCACAAAAAACGTTTTAAAATAAAACCGTTACTGTCACTTTAAATTTTAAACTAAACACACTTTATTACTGCAATTGCGAAAAAGTATGAAGGAATTGTTCAAAATTCACCAAAATTTCACCACAGTGTCTTAAAGCCTTAAAAGTATTGCACACCAAATTTGGAAGCTTTAACCCTTAAAATAACGGAACCGGAGCCGTTTTTATATTTAACCCCTTTACAGTCCCTGGAATCTGCTTTGCTGAGACCCAACCAAGCCCAAAGGGGAATACGATACCAAATGATGCCTTCAGAAAGACTTTTCTATGTATCAGAGCTCCACACACATGCAGCTGCATGCCATGCTGTCCTCAAAAAACAAGTGCGCCATACCGGCGCGAAAATGAGGCTCTGACTATGATTAGGGAAAGCCCCTAAAGAATAAGGTGTCTAAAACAGTGCCTGCCGATATAATCATATCAAAATACCCAGAATAAATGATTCCTCAAGGCTAAATATGTGTTAATAATGAATCGATTTAGCCCAGAAAAAGTCTACAGTCTTAATAAGCCCTTGTGAAGCCCTTATTTACTATCTTAATAAACATGGCTTACCGGATCCCATAGGGAAAATGACAGCTTCCAGCATTACATCGTCTTGTTAGAATGTGTCATACCTCAAGCAGTAAGAGACTGCACACTGTTCCCCCAACTGAAGTTAATTGCTCTCAACAGTCCTGTGTGGAACAGCCATGGATTTTAGTTACGGTGCTAAAATCATTTTCCTCATACAAACAGAAATCTTCATCTCTTTTCTGTTTCTGAGTAAATAGTACATACCAGCACTATTTTAAAATAACAAACTCTTGATTGAATAATAAAAACTACAGTTAAACACTAAAAAACTCTAAGCCATCTCCGTGGAGATGTTGCCTGTACAACGGCAAAGAGAATGACTGGGGTAGGCGGAGCCTAGGAGGGATCATGTGACCAGCTTTGCTGGGCTCTTTGCCATTTCCTGTTGGGGAAGAGAATATCCCACAAGTAAGGATGACGCCGTGGACCGGACACACCTATGTTGGAGAAAGTCTGACGACTTAGAAAATCCGCCTCCCAGTTCTCTACGCCTGGGATGTGGATCGCTGACAGGTGGCAAGAGTGAGACTTCTAACATCGCTAGGGAACTCCTGGTTTCCCCTTGATGGTTGATGTAAGCCACAGTCGTGATGTTGTCCGAGTGAAATCTGATGAACCTCAGTGTTGCTAACTGAGGCCAAGCTAGAAGAGCATTGAATATTGCTCTTAACTCCAGAATATTTATTGGGAGGAGTTTCTCCTCCTGAGTCCACGATCCCTGAGCCTTCAGGGAGTTCCAGACTGCGCCCCAACCTAGAAGGCTGGCATCTGTTGTTACAATCGTCCAATCTGGCCTGCGAAAGGTCATACCCTTGGACAGATGGACCCGAGAAAGCCACCAGAGAATAGAATCTCTGGTCTCTTGATGCAGATTTAGTAGAGGGGACAAATCTGAGTAATCCCCATTCCACTGACTTAGCATGCATAATTGCAGCGGTCTGAGATGCAGGTGAGCAAATGGCACTATGTCCATTGCCGCTACCATTAAGCCGATTACTTCCATGCACTGAGCCACTGACGGGCGTGGAATGGAATGAAGGACACGGCAAGCATTTAGAAGTTTTGATAACCTGGACTCCGTCAGGTAAATTTTCATCTCTACAGAATCTATAAGAGTCCCTAGGAAGGAGACTCTTGTGAGTGGTGATAGAGAACTCTTTTCCACGTTCACTTTCCACCCATGCAACCTCAGAAATGCCAGAACTATCTCTGTATGAGACTTGGCAATTTGAAAGCTTGACGACTGTATCAGGATGTCGTCTAGATACGGAGCCACCGCTATCCCTCGCGGTCTTAGAACCGCCAGAAGTGAGCCCAGAACCTTTGTAAAAATTCTCGGGGCAGTGGCCAACCCGAAGGGAAGAGCTACAAATTGGTAATGCCTGTCTAGAAAGGCAAACCTTAGGAACCGATGATGATCTTTGTGAATCGGTATGTGAAGGTAGGCATCCTTTAAGTCCACTGTGGTCATGTACTGACCCTCTTGGATCATGGGTAGGATGGTCCGAATAGTTTCCATTTTGAATGATGGAACTCTGAGGAATTTGTTTAAGATCTTTAGATCCAAGATTGGTCTGAAGGTTCCCTCTTTCTTGGGAACCACAAACAGATTTGAATAAAATCCCTGTCCTTGTTCCGTCCGCGGAACTGGATGGATCACTCCCATTACTAGGAGGTCTTGCACACAGCTTAGGAATGCCTCTTTCTTTATCTGGTTTGATGATAACCTTGAAAGATGAAATCTCCCTTGTGGAGGAGAAGCTTTGAAGTCCAGAAGATATCCCTGAGATATGATCTCCAACGCCCAGGGATCCTGAACATCTCTTGCCCACGCCTGGGCGAAGAGAGAAAGTCTGCCCCCTACTAGATCCGTTTCCGGATAGGGGGCCGTTCCTTCAAGCTGTCTTGGGGGCAGCAGCAGGCTTCCTGGCCTGCTTGCCCTTGTTCCAGGACTGGTTAGGTTTCCAGGCCTGTCTGGAATGAGCAACAGTTCCCTCTTGTTTTGAAGCGGAGGAAGTTGATGCTGCTCCTGCCTTGAAATTTCGAAAGGCACGAAAATTAGACTGTTTGGCCTTTGATTTGGCCCTGTCCTGAGGAAGGGTATGACCCTTGCCTCCAGTAATGTCAGCAATAATTTCCTTCAAGCCAGGCCCGAATAAGGTCTGCCCCTTGAAAGGAATGTTGAGTAATTTAGACTTAGAAGTCACGTCAGCTGACCAGGATTTAAGCCATAGCGCCCTACGCGCCTGGATGGCGAATCCGGAATTCTTAGCCGTTAGTTTAGTCAAATGAACAATGGCATCAGAAACAAATGAGTTAGCTAGCTTAAGCGTTCTAAGCTCGTCAATAATTTCATTCAATGGAGCTGTCTGGATGGCCTCTTCCAGGGCCTCAAACCAGAATGCCGCCGCAGCAGTGACAAACGCAATGCATGCAAGGGGCTGTAAAATAAAACCTTGTTGAATAAACATTTTCTTAAGGTAACCCTCCAATTTTTTATATATTGGATCTGAAAAAGCACAACTGTCCTCAACCAGGATAGTGGTACGCTTTGCTAAAGTAGAAACTGCTCCCTCCACCTTAGGGACCGTCTGCCATAAGTCCCGTGTAGTGGCGTCTATTGGAAACATTTTTCTAAATATAGGAGGCGGGGAAAAGGGCACACCGGGTCTATCCCACTCCTTGCTAATAATTTCTGTAAGCCTTTTAGGTATAGAAAAAACGTCAGTACACACCGGCACCGCATAGCATCTATCCAGCCTACACAATTTCTCTGGAATTGCAACTGTGTTACAGTCATTCAGAGCAGCTAATACCTCCCCAAGCAATACACGGAGGTTCTCAAGCTTAAATTTAAAATTAGAAATCTCCGAATCAGGTTTCCCCGAGTCAGAGATGTCACCCACAGACTGAAGCTCTCCGTCCTCATGTTCTGCATACTGTGACGCAGTATCAGACATGGGTCTAACAGCATTTGCGCGCTCTGTATCTCTCCTAACCCCAGAGCTATCGCGCTTGCCTCTTAATTCAGGCAATCTAGATAATACCTCTGACAGGGTATTATTCATGATTGCAGCCATGTCCTGCAAGGTAATCGCTATGGACGTCCCTGATGTAATTGGCGCCAAATTAGCGTGCGTCCCCTGAGCGGGAGGCGAAGGGTCTGACACGTGGGGAGAGTTAGTCGGCATAACTTCCCCCTCGACAGAACCCTCTGGTGATAATTCTTTTATAGATAAAGACTGATCTTTACTGTTTAAGGTGAAATCAATACATTTAGTACACATTCTCCTATGGGGCTCCACCATGGCTTTCAAACATAATGAACAAGTAGGTTCCTCTGTCAGACATGTTTAAACAGACTAGCAATGAGACTAGCAAGCTTGGAAAACACTTTAAAACAAGTTTACAAGCAATATAAAAAACGTTACTGCGCCTTTAAGAAACACACATTTTCCCAAATTTTTAAATAACAGTGAAAAAATGCAGTTACACTAACGAAATTTTTACAGTGTATGTAATAAGTTAGCAGAGCATTGCACCCACTTGCAAATTGATGATTAACCCCTTAATACCAAAAACGGAATAACAAATGACAAAAACGTTTTTTAAACAGTCACAACAACTGCCACAGCTCTACCTCCCTCAATACGACTTTTGAAGCCTTTTGAGCCCTTCAGAGAAGTCCTGGATCATGCAGGAAGAAGCTGGATGTCTGTGTCTAATTTTTGCTGTGCAAAAAAATGCCAAAATAGGCCCCTCCCACTCATATTACAACAGTGGGAAGCCTCAGGGAACTGTTTCTAGGCAAAATTCAAGCCAGCCATGTGGAAAAAACTAGGCCCCAATAAGTTTTATCACCAAAAATATATAAAAAACGATTAAACATGCCAGCAAACGTTTTAAAATACACTTTTATAAGAGTATGTATCTCTATTAATAAGCCTGATATCAGTCGCTATCACTGCATTTAAGGCTTTACTTACATTACTTCGGTATCAGCAGCATTTTCTAGCAAATTCCATCCCTAGAAAAATATTTTAACTGCACATACCTTATTGCAGGAAAACCTGCACTCTATTCGCCCTCTGAAGTTACCTCACTCCTCAGAATATGTGAGAACAGCAAAGGATCTTAGTTACTTCTGCTAAGATCATAGAAAACGCAGGCAGATTCTTCTTCTAAATACTGCCTGAGATAAACAGTACACTCCGGTACCATTTAAAAATAACAAACTTTTGATTGAAGAAATAAACTAAGTATAAAACACCACAGTCCTCTTACGACCTCCATCTTAGTTGAGAGTTGCAAGAGAATGACTGGATATGGCAGTGAGGGGAGGAGCTATGTAGCCGCTCTGCTGTGGGTGATCCTCTTGCAACTTCCTGTTGGGAAGGAGAATATCCCACAAGTAATGGATGATCCGTGGACTGGATACACTTAACAAGAGAAAAAAACATTTAAAATAAAATATCCAATTTCCTCAAAATAGCAGTTTCAGAAAAGGGTAAAAAATGCTTATGATAAAATTATTTTAAACAAATGTAAAATCAAAAGCAAGCAACCTAGCCCTCTAGAAATCAAATGAGAGCAGAGAGCAAAAGAGGGAGAGACTTAATATAACAAATTTTGGCACCAAAAAGGCGCAAATGCAGAGAAAAAAAATGTTGGCGCCAAAGCTTAATAAAATAAATAAATGACGGAACTCACGTCATAACAGGCGCGACTTCGCGCCAAAAAAACTTGCGTCAAGAAAGTCGGAAGAAATGAAGTGACTCGCATCACGGCAAACATGACTTCGCTCAAAAAAACTTTCGTGCCAAAAAATGTCGCAATAAAAAGTAACATTCTGCGTCATCGCAAGCCTAAGCCCACGAAAATTTTTAAAGAAACAGATTCCAAATTACAACTAACTGGAACCCAGGTAAGCCTAGAAAACTTCCATAAACATAATTTCCATGCTAAAACTGTTAGACTGCAAAGGGAAATGCACAGACCTGACTCATGGCAAATATATACAATATACATTTAAAACTTTATTAGATAAAGTGCCAAACATAGCTGAGTGTGTCTTAAAAACATAAATTATGCTTACCAGATAATTTCCTTTCCATCTGTATGAGAAGAGTCCACGGCTTCATTCCTTACTTGTGGGAATACAGAACCTGGCCACCAGGAAGAGGCAAAGACACCCCACCCAAAGGCTTAAATATCTCCCCCACTTCCCTCATCCCCCAGTCATTCTGCCGAGGGAACAAGGAACAGTAGGAGAAATATCAAGGTATAAATGGTGCCAGAAGAACAAACAAAAAATTTGGTCTGCCCAACGGAGAAAACGGGCGGGGGCGATGGACACTCCTCATACAGATGGAAAGGAAATTATCTGGTAAGCATAATTTATGTTTTCCATCTTAATATGAGGAGAGTCCACAGCTTCATTCCTTACTTGTGGGAAACATATACCCAAGCTCTAGAGGACACTGAATGAAACGGGATGGTAAAAAGAGAGGCAGACCCTATTCTGAGGGCAGCACAGCCTGTAAAACCTTTCTCCCAAAAGCTGCTTCAGCCGAAGCAAAAAACGTCAAATTTGTAAAACTATAAAAAGGTATGTAAGGAGGACCAGGTAGCCGCCCTACAAATCTGCTCCATAGAGGCTTCATTCTTGAAGGCCCAAGAAGAAGCCACAGCTCTAGTGGAATGAGCCGTAATCCTCTGAGGAGGCTTATGCCCTGCTGTCTCATATGCAAAGCGCATAATGCTCCTCAACCAAAAAGATAGGGAAGTGGAAGAAGCCTTCTGTCCTCTACACTTCCCAGAATAAACAACAAACAATAACAACGTCTGTCTAAAATCCTTCGTAGCCTGAAGATAGAATTTCAAAGCCCGAACCACATCCAAATTATGAAGTAATCGTTCCTTCGAAGAAGAAGGATTAGGACACAGGGAAGGAACCACAATCTCCTAATTGGTGTTGCGATCAGACACCACCTTAGGGAGAAAACCTAACCCAGTACAAAGAACAGCCTTATCAGCATGAAAAACTAGTTAAGGAGGCTCACCTTGCAAGGCTGCCATTTCAGAAACACTGTGTGTCGAAGCAATAGCCAGTAGAAAAAACAAAATTTATGCTTACCTGATAAATGTATTTCTCTTGTGGTGTATCCAGTCCACGGATCATCCATTACTTGTGGGATATTCTCCTTCCCAACAGGAAGCTGCAAGAGGATCACCCACAGCAGAGCTGTCTATATAGCTCCTCCCCTAACTGCCACCTCCAGTCATTCGACCGAAGACCAGCAAGAGAAAGGAGAAACTATAGGGTGCAGTGGTGACTAGTTTAAAAATAAAAAACACCTACCTTAAAATGACAGGGTGGGCCGTGGACTGGATACACCACAAGAGAAATAAATTTATCAGGTAAGCATAAATTTTGTTTTCTCTTGTAAGGTGTATCCAGTCCACGGATCATCCATTACTTGTGGGATACCAATACCAAAGCTATAGGACACGGATGAAGGGAGGGACCAGGCAGGCGCTTAAACGGAAGGCACCACTGCCTGTAAGACCTTTCTCCCAAAAATAGCTTCCGAAGAAGCAAAAGTATCAAATTTATAGAATTTAGAAAAAAGTATGAAGCGAAGACCAAGTCGCCGCCTTACAAATCTGTTCAACAGAAGCCTCATTCTTAAAAGCCCATGTGGAAGCTACCGCTCTAGTAGAATGAGCTGTAATTCTTTCAGGAGGCTGCTGGCCAGCAGTCTCATAAGCTAAGCGGATTATACTTCTTAGCCAAAAAGATAGAGAAGTTGCCGAAGCCTTTTGGCCTCTCCTCTGTCCAGAGTAGACAACAAACAATGCAGATGTTTGACGAAAATCTTTAGTAGCTTGTAAATAAAACTTTAAAGCGCGAACCACGTCAAGATTGTGTAATAGACGTTCCTTCTTTGAAGAAGGATTAGGACACAGTGACGGAACAACAATCTCCTGATTGATATTTTTATTAGATACCACCTTAGGCAGAAAACCAGGTTTGTTACGTAACACTACCTTATCTGCATGGAAAATGAGATAAGGGGAATCACATTGTAAAGCAGGAAACTCCGAAACTCTTCAAGCCGAGGAGATAGCTACTAAAAACAGAACTTTCCAAGATAAGAGCTTAATATCTATGGAATGCAAAGGTTCAAACGGAACCCCTTGAAGAACTTTAAGAACTAAATTTAAACTCCATGGCGGAGCAACAGGTTTAAACACAGGCTTGATTCTAACCAGAGCCTGACAAAACGCCTGAACATCTGGAACCTCAGCCAGACGTTTGTGCAAAAGAATAGACAGAGCAGAAATCTGTCCCTTTAAGGAACTAGCTGACAAACCCTTCTCCAATCCTTCTTGGAGAAAGGATAATATCCTAGGAATCCTGACTTTACACCATGAGTAACCCTTGGATTCACACCAATGAAGATATTTACACCATATCTTATGATAGATTTTCCTGGTGACAGGCTTTCGCGCCTGTATTAAGGTATCAATGACCGACTTGGAGAAACCACGCTTTGATAAAATCAAGCGTTCAATCTCCAAGCAGTCAGCCACAGAGAAATTAGATTTGGATGGTTGAAAGGACCCTGAAGTAGAAGGTCCTGTCTCAGCGGCAGAGTCCATGGTGGAAAGGATGACATGTCCACCAGATCTGCATACCAAGTCCTGCGTGGCCACGCAGGTGCTATCAAAATCACAGAAGCTCTCTCCTGCTTGATCTTGGCAATCAGACGAGGGAGCAGAGGAAACGGTGGAAACACATAAGCCAGGTTGAAGGACCAAGGCGCTGCTAAAGCATCTATCAGTGCTGCCTTGGGATCCCTGGATCCGTAACAAGGAAGCTTGGCGTTCGGACGAGACGCCATGAGATCCAGTTCTGGTTTGCCCCAAAGTTGAATCAACTGTGCAAATACCTCTGGATGGAGCTCCCACTCCCCCGGATGAAAAGTCTGTCGACTTAGAAAATCCGCCTCCCAGTTCTCTACTCCTGGGATATGGATAGCTAATAGATGGCAAGAGTAAATCTTTGCCCATTGAATTATCTTTGAAACCTCCAACATTGCTAGGGAACTCCTTGTTCCCCCTTGATGGTTGATGTAAGCTACAGTCGTGATGTTGTCCGACTGAAATCTGATGAACCTGACCGCAGCTAGCTGAGGCCAAGCCTGAAGAGCATTGAATATCGCTCTTAGTTCCAGAATGTTTAACGGAAGGAGTGCCTCCTCCTGAGTCCACGATCCCTGAACCTTCAGGGAGTTCCAGACTGCACCCCAGCCCAGAAGGCTGGCATCTGTTGTTACTATTGTCCAATCTGGCCTGCGGAAGGTCATACCTTTGGACAGATGGACCCGAGATAGCCACCAGAGAAGAGAATCCCTGGTCTCTTGATCCAGATTTAGTAGAGGGGACAAATCTGTGTAATCCCCATTCCACTGACTGAGCATGCAGAGTTGCAGCGGTCTGAGATGTAGGCGGGCAAACGGCACTATGTCCATTGCCGCTACCATTAAGCCGATTACTTCCATACACTGAGCCACTGAAGGGCGAGAAGTAGAATAAAGAACACGGCAGGAATTTAGAAGTTTTGACAACCTGGCCTCTGTCAGGTAAATCTTCATTTCTACAGAATTTATCAGAGTTCCCAGGAAGGAAACTCTTGTGAGAGGGGATAGAGAACTCTTTTCTTCGTTCACTTTCCACCCATGAGACCTCAGGAATGCCAGAACAATGTCCGTATGGGACTTGGCAATTTGAAAATTTGACGCCTGTATGAGAATGTCGTCTATGTAAGGGGCTACTGCTATACCCCGCGGCCTTAGGACCGCCAGAAGTGACCCCAGAACCTTTGTAAAGATTCTTGGTGCCGTAGCTAACCCAAAGAGAAGAGCTACAAACTGGTAATGCCTGTCTAGGAAGGCGAACCTGAGAAACCGATGATGATCTCTGTGTATCGGAATGTGAAGATAAGCATCCTTTAATCCACGGTAGTCATATATTGACCCTCCTGGATCATAGGTAGGATGGTTCGAATAGTCTCCATTTTGAAGGATGGGACCCTGAGAAATTTGTTTAGGATCTTGAGATCTAAGATTGGTCTGAAGGTTCCCTCTTTCTTGGGAACCACAAACAGATTTGAATAGAAGCCTTGCCCCTGTTCCTCCCTTGGAACTGGGTGGATCACTCCCATAACTAGGAGGTCTTGAACACAATGTAAGAATGCCTCTTTCTTTATCTGGTTTGCAGATAATTGTGAGAGGTGAAATCTTCCTTTTGGGGAAGAAGCTTTGAAGTCCAGAAGATAACCCTGGGACACAATTTCCAACGCCCAGGGATCCTGGACATCTCTTGCCCAAGCCTGGGCGAAGAGAGAAAGTCTGCCCCCTACTAGATCCGTTACCGGATCGGGGGCTGATCTTTCATGCTGTCTTAGAGGCAGCAGCAGGCTTTTTGGCCTGCCTTCCTTTGTTTCAAGCCTGGTTAGGTCTCCAGACCGGCTTGGACTGGGCAAAATTTCCCTCTTGTTTTGTATTAGAGGAAGTTGAGGCTGCGCCAGTCTTGAAGTTTCGAAAGGCACGAAAATTAGTCTGTTTGGTCCTTAATTTGTTGGACCTATCCTGAGGAAGGGTGTGACCTTTTCCTCCAGTAATATCAGAAATGATTTCCTTCAGTCCGGGCCCGAATAGGGTCTGCCCCTTGAAGGGAATATTGAGAAGCTTAGACTTTGAAGTAACGTCAGCTGTCCAGGATTTAAGCCATATCGCCCTATGCGCTTGAATAGCAAAACCTGAGTTCTTAGCCGTTAGTTTGGTTAAATGAACAACGGCGTCAGAAACAAATGAATTGGCTAGCTTAAGAGCTTTAAGCTTGTCAAGTATATCATCCAATGGGGTTTCTACCTGTAGAGCCTCTTCCAGAGACTCAAACCAGAAGGCCGCAGCAGCAGTGACAGGGGCAATGCATGCAAGAGGCTGGAGAATAAAACCCTGTTGAATAAGCATTTTCATAAGGTAACCCTCTAACTTTTTATCCATTGGATCTAGGAAAGCACAACTGTCCTCGACGGGGATAGTTGTACACTTAGCTAGGGTAGAGACTGCTCCCTCCACCTTAGGGACCGTTTGCCATAAGTCCCGTGTAGCGGCATCTATGGGAAACATCTTTTTAAAAACAGGAGGGGGAGAGAACGGTACACCTGGTCTATCCCATTCCTTAGTAATAATTTCTGAAAACCTCTTAGGTATTGGAAAAACATCAGTGTAAACAGGCACTGCATAGTATTTATCCAATCTACACAATTTCTCTGGGACCATAATGGTGTCACAGTCATTCAGAGCAGCTAAAACCTCCCTGAGCAACACGCGGAGGTGTTCAAGCTTAAATTTAAATGTAGACATATCAGAATCAGGTTGAATTATCTTCCCTGAGTCAGAAAAATCACCCACAGATAGAAGCTCTCCTTCCTCAGCTTCTGCATATTGTGAGGGGATATCAGACATAGCTACTAAAGCGTCAGAGTGCTCTGTATTTTTCCTAGCCCCAGAGCTGTCTCGCTTTCCTTGTAACCCTGGTAGTTTGGACAATACCGCTGTAAGGGTATGATCCATAACTGCCGCCATGTCTTGTAAGGTAAACGCTATGGGCGCGCTAGATGTACTTGGCGCCTCTAGAGCGGGCATCCCTTGAGCAGGAGTCATAAGTTCTGACACGTGGGGAGAGTTAGTCGGCATAACTTCCCCCTTGTCAGTTTCCTCTGGTGATAAATCTTTTAAAGCCAGAATATGATCTTTATAACTTATAGTAAGATCAGTGCATTTGGTACACATTCTAAGAGGGGGTTCCACAATGGCTTCTAAACATAATGAACAAGGAGTTTCCTCTATGTCAGACATGTTTAACAGACTAGTAATGAGCCCAGCAAGCTTTGAAAACACTTTAATTAATGTAAAAAAGCAGAATATAAAAAACGGTACTGTGCCTTTAAGAGAAAAAAACAAACACAAAAACTGCAAAACAGTGAAAAAAGCAGTTAACTCTATGAAATTTTTAACAGTGTATGTACTAGGGTAAAATAGCATTGCACCCACTTGCAAATGGATGATTAACCCCTCAGGCTCAAAAACAAAGCCAAAAAAACGGTAAAACCGTTATAACAGTCACAGGCAAACTGCCACAGCTCTACTGTGGCTCCTACCTTCCCATAAAATGACTTTTGTAGGCACAAAAACCCTTTAGAGAGGTCCAATATGTCAGGGGACTCCTTCAGGGAAGCTGGATGTCTCAGAGTTGAAAAGTTACTGCGCAATTAGAGCGCAAAAATAGGCCCCTCCCACCATGCACTGAAAGTCAGAGGGCCTAAAAAACTACTCCTAGGAGTCAAATAACAGCCATGTGGAAAAACTAGGCCCCAAATAAAGATTTATCACCCTTAGTAAAAAACGTTTCACATACTAAGTTATTAGAGCAATTAACATGAAAATTACCCTTTACTGCAAGCATGATGCCAGTCATTATTAAATCACTGCAATCAGGCTTACCTCAAATATATCAGGCACTGTCAGCATTTTCTAGGCTTCTTATTATCTCTCTAGAAAAAAATATACTGAACATACCTCAAGGCAGTTGATTCTGCAGGCCATTCTCCCAGCTGAAGTTTTCCCCATACTCTTCAGTTATGTGAGAACAGCAGTGGATCTTAGTTACAACCTGCTAAGATCATCAAATACCTCAGGCAAAACACTTCTTCTAATTTCTGCCTGAGGTAAAAAGCAGTACAACTCCGGTACCATTTAAAAATAACAAACTTTTGATTGAAGATAAACTACACTAAGTCACCACATCTCTCTATGCTACTTCCCTTGTCGAGAGCTGCACGAGAATGACTGTAGGTGGCAGTTAGGGGAGGAGCTATATAGACAGCTCTGCTGTGGGTGATCCTCTTGCAGCTTCCTGTTGGGAAGGAGACTATCCCACAAGTAATGGATGATCCGTGGACTGGATACACCTTACAAGAGAAAGAATCTTTAATAGTCTAAGAAGTGTGCGCAGAGCCTATATACCAAACTCCTAAAGATCCTAAGAGATCCCCTACAATTAGGATATAAAGTGAATAAAACCAAGAAGTGTACTTAGGTGCGCTTAGAAGCTAAAGGTAAAGAGTAGTAATATATTCTAAAGTGAATTAAGTTTAAGGACAAGTGTATTTATTAAACAGAATAAAACAGCAATAATAAAGCAATAGTTACTATGTATCTCAAATCGCAGCAATTGCAACAATGTAAACAATAAAATATCGGACGTCTCCGATTATGAATTAAAAATATATAAAAAATTATATAAAATAATGTATTGCCACCACTAAAAGTCAATAAACAGAACTTTTGGGAACAGATATGTGTAGAAATAGCTAGCAGTATTTTGTCCCAGGCAATTTAGACTTTTCCAGAGTCAGTCCCAGGCAGAATTAATTTTTTCTTTTTCAGACCACGGATAAGTGGATATTATGCACAATCCTTAGGCAGATGATATAGCACAGTACCTGGTTTGAAGAAGTGGTAATAAGTGCGGGACCGCAGCTCGACTTACTGGCTGTTTGACCTCCGTGTGTAATGCGCCTTACGCCGTTAGGTCACGTGTAGCAGATGTCATTAGCTGCTCCGGTCCGATTGGGTGATGTCACATTCAAACACTTCAGATGATAAGCTTGTCCGCTCTCAATGATGAAACAGTATCTGCTCTTAGTGCGATAGCACGCTGGATACTGAGGAATTCTTGAGAGTGTTTTGTGATGAGAAGCTTGGGCGGAACTTGACCCTGTCTTTAGTACTAGACAGTGCAAAAGTTAGCAGGTACAACACACCTAAAGCCTGTATCTAACGTCTGCAAAATTTGCACTGTCTAGTACTAAAGACAGGGTGAAGTTCCGCCCAACTTTCCAATTTACTTCTATCATCTAATTTGCTCCATTATCTTGGTATCCTTGGTTGAAAAGGATACATAGGTAGGCACAAAAGCTGGAAGTTATATGCTGATTGGTGGCTGCACATGTATTGGAGCTAGATGCCGATTGGTGGCTGCACATGTATGACTTGTCACTGGTTAACCAATGTGTTCAGCTAGCTACTAGCAGTGCATTGCTACACCTTCAATAAATGATACCAAGAGAATGAAGCAAACATGATAATAGAAGTAAATTGGAAAGTTTTTTAAAATATGTTCTATCTGAAACATGAAAGAAAAATTGTGGTTTTCAAGTCCATTTAAGGGAGATAAGATCAAGAGGGTTGAATATTTACCCCTCCATCCAGCACCCTTAAGCTCCCATCTGCAGCCCAGCACTTCTGGGAATCTAGTGCTGGTGACATCACCACGTCCATGCAGGGTCACTTGGCCACCTCTTAAGTGGGAGGGGCCTAGATTAGCTTCAAAAGGCAGTCCCCCACACCCCGGATGACAACATATTGACATTATCCGGAAAAAGAAAAATAGTATGGATGACAACCATATGTTGTCCTCTGCTCTAAATGGGTTAACACTTTGTTGCATCAATTGTTTTTAAATGGCCACGACCCCCAACACTTGTCTTATTTTTGTTAATGAAGAAACAAAGCTAGACACTAATTCTATTCACAAAACTTTGTTTTGCAGTATGCTATCTAATCACCTCTGCTGAAGCTATATGTAGATATGTAGCAGGCTTTGGTATGTGAAGTCTACAGAGTGCTTTTCCAAATCTCAGAATTAGAAAACCCCAGTTTATTTACAGGGAGTGCAGAATTATTAGGCAAGTTGTATTTTTGAGGATTAATTTTATTATTGAACAACAACCATGTTCTCAATGAACCCAAAAAACTCATTAATATCAAAGCTGAATATTTTTGGAAGTAGTTTTTAGTTTGTTTTTAGTTTTAGCTATTTTAGGGGGATATCTGTGTGTGCAGGTGACTATTACTGTGCATAATTATTAGGCAACTTAACAAAAAACAAATATATACCCATTTCAATTATTTATTTTTACCAGTGAAACCAATATAACATCTCAACATTCACAAATATACATTTCTGACATTGAAAAACAAAACAAAAACAAATCAGTGACCAATATAGCCACCTTTCTTTGCAAGGACACTCAAAAGCCTGCCATCCATGGATTCTGTCAGTGTTTTGATCTGTTCACCATCAACATTGTGTGCAGCAGCAACCACAGCCTCCCAGACACTGTTCAGAGAGGTGTACTGTTTTCCCTCCTTGTAAATCTCACATTTGATGATGGACCACAGGTTCTCAATGGGGTTCAGATCAGGTGAACAAGGAGGCCACGTCATTAGATTTTCTTCTTTTATACCCTTTCTTGCCAGCCACGTTGTGGAGTACAGGACGCGTGTGATGGAGCATTGTCCTGCATGAAAATCATGTTTTTCTTGAAGGATGCAGACTTCTTCCTGTACCACTGCTTGAAGAAGGTGTCTTCCAGAAACTGGCAGTAGGACTGGGAGTTGAGCTTGACTCCATCCTCAACCCGAAAAGGCCCCACAAGCTCATCTTTGATGATACCAGCCCAAACCAGTACTCCACCTCCACCTTGCTGGCGTCTGAGTCGGACTGGAGCTCTCTGCCGTTTACCAATCCAGCCACGGGCCCATCCATCTGGCCCATCAAGACTCACTCTCATTTCATCAGTCCATAAAACCTTAGAAAAATCAGTCTTGAGATATTTCTTGGCCCAGTCTTGACGTTTCAGCTTGTGTGTCTTGTTCAGTGGTGGTCGTCTTTCAGCCTTTCTTACCTTGGCCATGTCTCTGAGTATTGCACACCTTGTGCTTTTGGGCACTCCAGTGATGTTGCAGCTCTGAAATATGGCCAAACTGGTGGCAAGTGGCATCTTGGCAGCTGCACGCTTGACTTTTCTCGGTTCATGGGCAGTTATTTTGCGCCTTGGTTTTTCCACACGCTTCTTGCGACCCTGTTGACTATTTTGAATGAAACGCTTGATTGTTCGATGATCACGCTTCAGAAGCTTTGCAATTTTAAGAGTGCTGCATCCCTCTGCAAGATATCTCACTATTTTTGACTTTTCTGAGCCTGTCAAGTCCTTCTTTTGACCCATTTTGCCAAAGGAAAGGAAGTTGCCTAATAATTATGCACACCTGATATAGGGTGTTGATGTCATTAGACCACACCCCTTCTCATTACAGAGATGCACATCACCTAATATGCTTAATTGGTAGTAGGCTTTCGAGCCTATACAGCTTGGAGTAAGACAACATGCATAAAGAGGATGATGTGGTCAAAATACTCATTTGCCTAATAATTCTGCACTCCCTGTAGTTAAATTACAGGAAAGCAGGCAAAATAAATACATTTAGTAGTAATGTCCATTTAAATGCAAGATTAAACTTGTATAGCCAATTATGAAAGCATCCTATATAATAAAAGGCCAGGTATGTTTGTCTGATGCAGTCATGCGCAGTAGAGACTGCGCAAGACAAACATACCTGGCGCGAGACAAACATACCTGGCCTTAAAGTGATGGAAAATCCTAGCGTTTGTGAAATGCTAGGATTTACCATTGGAACAAATAAAGGGGACTTTCATTTATGAAGTGTAAACGTCACCTCTAAGCCAGATAACGTTCTGACGTGTGCTGCCTTAGCAGCTCAGTGCAGAGAACGCTGCAAACAAATAAAGGAGCTTTCAGAATGAAGTATTTTATACTTCATGAATGAAAGTCCCCTTTATTTATTTATTTATTCCTTCCAATGGTAAATCCTAGCGTTTCACAAACGCTAGGATTAACCATCACTTTAAGGAGAAACTGCAGTATTAAGGAGAATGTAGTAGCGAGCACTACATTCCCCACAATACCCTGAGCCGGCCCGTGTACACAGGCTTTAACACTAGTGTATCTATAGTTTGCTTATAATAAAGATATATGAAACACAACATTTTTCTTTCAGGATTAAGACATTGCATATAATTTTTAACAACTTTCTAATTTACTTCTATTACCAAAATCACTTAATTCTCTTTTGTTGAACGGGCAGCAATGCGCTATTGGAAGCTAGCTGAACACAGAGTGAACCAATGACAACATATGAGCTAGCAAACAGTAGTACATTTCTGCTCCTGAGTGTACCTAAAAATGCTTTTCAACAAAGGATACAAAGACAATTAATTAAATTAATTAATAACACAAGCAAATTGGAGAGTTGTTTAAAATTGCATTTTCTATCTGAAAATCCTAGTTTTGAATTTACTGTCCTTATAAGCATTACTCTTTTTTTAGTAATTTGGATTTCCATACACAACAGAAAATGTTTCAGCAAAGCTCCAGAGTTTTTATTTACCTCTTTGTCTGGAGAGGCCCCAGTTTCATCTGGATGAACAGCTCCTTGTACCTCTACCACTTGTTGCATAAGAAGATCACAGAATATTCGTAGCTCAGATAATTTCCGGACCATAGTTTCTCCATCAGATGCAGCTTCTAGTATATTTAAATAAAAAATAATCTGCTTAAATAATAAAAGTGCCACATACAAACAATGCTTCACTGAAATGCTGCTCTACCCACTTATAATAAAAAGGTTAACTGAACAAATATCTCAATTTGCTTCCTGCATACAGGTAGCTGACTGACGTTGGAATATATATATCCCCGCCCAAATATAGAGAAAATATATTACAAAGTACAAAATATTTGGAAAATGTTTCTAGTTTTTTTGTTTTGTTTGTTTTTTAAAAACATGGATATCATTTGGATTTGACAAACCCTCAAACCTGTCAGATCTTTTAAGTCCTTTTCTAAGTGCAACAGAAATAACCCTTAGCAAGTATTTATGCATTCTTAGTGCAACGTGAATAACTACTTCGAATAAAGCAGGAACAGGTGTTGTTCTGTGAAATAGGCAGTGGTGCATTATTAGTGCAACTGAATGTGTGTCTCCTACTCAGTACCATGAATGTCTCTGCAATTGCATCACATTCACTCCATTCCTGGTGCCATTTTCCTGTATTCTCACTCCCCTGCCATTGGATGAAGCTCTCCCACTTTCACTAACAATTTTCCCTCCCTTCAGCATACTGCATTCAGGCAGATATCCTGTAAAGCTACACCCACCATACACAGATATTGGGGTCCTTTCCAATCTCTTAGAAGAGCTCTACAAAGTGCTTTGCCTGGCTTTTCACTGTATTTTCCAGATTGAAGATTATCGTTCATTAAAATGAAGGGAAAAAAATGCAGTGAAAACTATAAATCACATCATCTTCTCATTAAAAGGAAGGTGCATGAGCTCAGATGGATACGTTTTTTTTTCTTTCTTTAATATTTTTTTATTGAAGAATAAGCTTACAAAAACAGTGATACCACCATAAACATACAGGACAAATGTGGTAAGGATCAAACATATTAGTGGTATATAAAAGGTCATACACTACATATTGCAATGTACTCACGCCCCTGGATGGATACGTTTGTGTGCAATGGAATAGGAATGCCCCTATAAATGGTGTAAAAGTGATCCTTAGGGAACATTATTTGCTATTAATTTGCCACAGTATAATTCTTGAAAGTAAGCAGCATCATTATACCCTTTAGTAGTAAGAAGTTATCCTGCAAATAAACTGTGCAGTTATCTCAACAGAAAATGTTGTCAGCAGTTTTCTTTTTTTCAAATTCTTTTTATTAGGAATCCAAAAATGCAATACAGTTTTCAATGAAATTACAGAATCTTTTCTTTAAATATTAAAAACAAACATTCTGGTTTCACAGATTGGATTCCTTTCTTAACATTTTCCAAAAAGAAAAATAAATAAACTTTTACAATTAAAAAAACAATTGTCTCCGTGCCTCATTTATTTCTATAAGACAGTGCGATAAACCATCTGTTCTACTGTGTCTCATAAGTTTTATATTGCTCCTATATATGTAAATGTGTTTGTTTTTTTTGTTTTGTTTTTTTAAATTAAACTAGAAAACGGATATAACTTGCTCAAGTCGTTTTATATAGTCAAAAGCGAACAGGAATTCTACAGTGTAGTCATATATGAAAAAGTGCAAGTGTAAGATTGCTAGGTAGGTTCCTCAGGTATTGTTCCCATATTGTCTGAGATTCAATAAATGGGTCTCTATTTTCTAATTTGTAAGTACTGTATTCCTCTAGCTCGAGTAAGTTTGTCACTTTTAAACTCCACATCTTAAGGGTAGGGACTCCTTTTGATTTCCAGTTCCTTGCTATAAGAACTCTCACACTGTTAATAATAATTTTTAAAGAGGGGTTTGTAAAGTTTCCTGGGAAGCTTAATGGATTTGTTTAACAGCCAAACCTGTGGGTCAAAGGGAAGAGTAACTTCGATTTCCATAATTATCTCTCTCCAGTACTGATTAATTTGGAAACACCACTACCACATATGACCCATACCACTACCTACATGTCCGCATCTCCAACAACAGTTGCTAGTTTTAGGATATAGTCTATGTATACGCTTTGGTGTTAAGTAACAGCAGTGCAGTAATTTATAGTTTATCTCTAGTATAGATGATGATGATGTGGAGGAGGATTTTGTATTTAGAAAAATATTTGTAACGGTCTGGGGGGGGGGGGGGGGGTGATGGTTATACCCAGTTTTCCCCATGTTTCGAGATAGTGCGGTATATTACCCCAAGGGACTTGAGTATAAAGTTTATGTATATGGGACAAGGTGTGTTTAAGAGGTGGGGTGGATGTGAATAGCCTCTTTATCGTTTAGATTACGAGTTTTGCGTTGAGCGGCTCGGTGCTAACTTGCAAGTTATTTCCACCGCTCACCTCCCTATAGCGCTGCTATTACAGGTTTTTGTAAACCAGGCGTTGGCAGGCAATATTGCAGCGTTGAGCAAAATTGAGCTCCATACCGCACTCAAATACCAGCGCTGCTTTGAGCTGGTTTTACGTACTTGTGCACGATTTCCCCATAGACATCAATGGGGAGAGCCGGCTAAAAAAAGTCTAACACCTGCAATAAAGGAGCGTAAAGCTCCGTAACGCAGCCCCATTGATTCCTATAAGGAAACAAAATTTATGTTTACACCTAACACCCTAACATAAACCCCGGGTCTAAATACCCCTAATCTGCCGCCACCTACATTACACTTATTAACCCATAATCTGCCACCCCCGACACCGCCGCCACCTACCTACACTTATTAACCCCTAATCTGCTGCCCCTAACATCGCCGCCACCTACATTACACTTATTAACCCCTAATCTGCCGCCCCCAACATCGCCACCACTATACTAAAGTTATTAACCCCTAAACCTAACCCTAAGTCCAACCCCAACCCCCACTAACTTTAATATAATTAAAATAAATTTAAATAAAAATTACTATCATTAACTAAATAATTCCTATTTAAAACTAAATACTTACCTGTAAAATAAACCCTAAGCTAGCTACAATATAACTAATAGTTACATTGTAGCTATCTTAGGTTTTATTTTTATTTTACAGGTAAGTTTGTATTTATTTTAACTAGGTAGACTAGTTAGTAAATAGTTATTTACTATTTACTAGCTACCTAGTTAAAATAAATACAAATTTACCTGTAAAATAAAACCTAACCTGAGTTACACTAACACCTAACCTTACACTACAAATAAATAAATTACATTAAATACAATTAACTAAATTACAAAAAAACAAACACTAAATTACACCAAATAAAAAAGAAATGATCAAATATTTAAACTAATTACACCTAATCGAATAGCCCTATCAAAATAAAAAAGCCCCCCCAAAATAAAAAAAATAATATAAAATATTAAAAAATAATAATAAATAAAATAAACTACCAATGGCCTTTAAAAGATCCTTTTGCGGGGCATTGCCCCAAAGAAATCAGCTCTTTTACCTGTAAAAAAATAATACAAACAACCCCCCAACAGTAAAACTCACCACCCACACAACCAAACCCCCCCAAATAAAATCCTATCTAAAAAAACCTAGGCTCCCCATTGCCCTGAAAATGGCATTTGTATGGGCATTGCCCTTAAAAGGGCATTTAGCTCTTTTTCTGCCCAAACCCTAAGCTAAAAATAAAACCCACCCAATAAACCCTTAAAAAAACCTAACACTAACCCCCGAAGATCCACTTACAGTTTTTGAAGACCGGACATTCATCCTCAACAAAGCTGGGAGAAGTCTTCATCCAAGCGGCAAGAAGTCCTCAACTAAGCCGGGAGAAGTCTTCATCCAAGAAGCAAGAAGTCGTCCTCCAGGCAGGCAGAAGTCTTCATCCAGACGGGATCTTCTATCTTCATCCTTCAGACGTGGAGTGGCTCCATCTTCAAGACATCCGGCGCGGAACATCCTCTTCATACGGCCCCAGCCGTACACTGAAGGTTCCCTTTAAGGGACGTCATCCAAGATGGCATTCCTTGAATTCTAATTGGCCGATAGAATTCTATCAGCCAATCGGAATTAAAGGTGAAAACATTCTATTTGATCAGCCAATAGGATTGAAGCTCAATCCTATTGGCTGATTGGATCAGCCAAAAGGATTGAAGCTCAATCCTATTGGCTGATTGCATCAGCCAATAGGATTGAAGCTCAATCCTATGATGCTCCGCGACGGATGTCTTGAAGATGGAGCCGCTCCGCGTCGGAAGGATGAAGATAGGACATGCCGTCTGGATGAAGACTTCTGCCCGTCTGGAGGACCACTTCTTGCCGCTTGGATGAAGACTTTTCCCGGCTTCGTTGAGGATGGATGTCCGGTCTTCAAAAACTGTAAATGGATCTTCGGGGGTTAGTGTTTATTGGGTGGATTTTATTTTTAGCTTAGGGTTTGGGCAGAAAAAGAGCTAAATGCCCTTTTAAGGGCAATGTCCATACAAATGCCCTTTTCAGGGCAATGAGGGAAGTTTAGTTTTTTTTAGATAGGATTTTATTTGGGGGGTTTGGTTGTGTGGATGGTGGATTTCACTGTTAGGGGGTTGTTTGTATTATTTTTTTTACAGGTAAAAGAGTTGATTTCTTTGGGGCAATGCCCCGCAAAAGGCCCTTTTTAAGGGCCATTGGTAGTTTATTGTAGGCTAGGGTTCTTTTTATTTTTTGGGGGGGCTTTTTATTTTGATAGGGCTATTAGATTAGGTGTAATTAGTTTAAATATTTGATCATTTATTTTTTATTTTGTGTAATTTAGCGTTTTGTTTTTTTTGTAATTTAGTGAATTGTATTTAATTAATGTAATTTATTTAATTGTAGTATAAGGTTAGGTGTTAGTGTAAGACAGGTTAGGTTTTATTTTACAGGTAAATTTGTATTTATTTTAACTAGGTAGCTCGTAAATAGTTAATAACTATTTACTAATTAATCTACCTAGGTAAAATAAATACAAACTTACCTGTGAAATAAGGTAGCTACAATGTAACTATTAGTTATATTGTAGCTAGCTTAGGTTTTATGTTACAGGTATTTAGTTTTAAATAGGAATTATTTAGTTAATGATAATAATTTTTATTTAGATTTATTTTAAATTATATTAAAGTTAGTGGGTGTTAGGGTTAGAGTTAGACTTAGGGTTAGGTTTAGGGGTGAATAACTTTAGTATAGAGGCGGCGATGTTAGGGACAGCAGATTAGGGGTTAATAACAGTAATGTAGGTTGTGGCAATGTTAGGGACAGAAGATAAGGGGTTAATAATATTTAACTAGTGTTTACGATGCAGGAGTGCGGCGGTTTAGGGGTTATGTTTATTAAAGTGGCGGCGATGTCCGGAGCGGCAGATTAGGGGTTAATAATTTTATTTTAGTGTTTTCAATGTGGGAGTGCCTCGGTTTAGGGGTTAATGGGTAGTTTATGGGTGTTAGTGTACTTTTTAGCACTTTAGTTATGAGTTGTAGGTTACGGCTTTGTAGCATAAAAGCCATAACTACTGATTTTCAGTTTACAATATGGATCTTGACGGTATAGGCTGTACCGCTCACTTTTTGGCGGACAGGCAAACTCGTAATACCGGCGCTATGGAAGTCCCATTGAAAAAGGACTTTTTGAAAGCTGCGGTAGTTACGTTGCGTTATGGCCAAAAAAGTGTGCGGTACAGCTATACCTACAAAACTCTTAATACCAGCGGTAGTGAAAAAGAGCCATAACGCTGCTTTTTCACTCATACCGCAAAACTCGTAATCTAGCCGTATGTTAGTTAGAGGGCGAGTCAAGTTAAGAGTGTGTTTATGAGTTGTGATATAATGTTGAACTCTCCTATATGAGAACCAATTTTATGCTGAAGAAATGTTTTGTTCTTTCAATTGTTCTTGTGAGGAAATCTGATCATTATTTACGATTTGGTATCTACAGGGGAATTCGTTAAGTCATTAGTTGAAAATTCATCATTATAGATAATGGAGGTTAGGGGGCCAGGTCTGGATGATAAAAGCTGATTTGTTCTATTAGCTGCTTCCCAAGTTTGTAGAGTTTCTACGGTTATAGGATTGGTTAGCAACCTGGTTATACGTTTGGGATTTGGATGCAAACATATAGATCTTAAGTTTATTTCTGGGTTCAGGTTTCTTTCCAGAGCTACCCAGCGTTTTTGTTGGAAATGTAGTCTCCAGTCAAGGATTTGTTGTGGAAATATAGACTGTCGATAAGATTCTACATTTGGAACCCCTAATCCACCCAAATGTTTAGGGAGCGACATAATATGTTTGTTTATTCTGCGAGGTTTTCTGTTCCAAATGAAAGAACTAAATATGTGTTGTATTTGTGGTACGTAGATGGAAGGTATAGGGATGGGTAGGGTTTGTAGAATATATGAGTATGGGAAACACATTCATTTTAATAGTATTTATTCTGGCTAACCATGATAGTTTCTTAGAGGTCCATGAAGAAAGGTCTCGGTATTAATGCTGTTTTAATTGGAATATAGTTTAATTTGTATACCGATTCCTGGTTATCAGCTAGAAAAATGCCCAGGTACTTCAATGATCCCTTACACCATCTGAACGGCCAGCAATTTTTAATTCATTACTCTAATTGCAGTGAGAGTGAGATTCCCATTCCCAGCTTCTGACCTATTAGGAACAAAAAAAACAAAAATTTATGCTTACCTGATAAATTTATTTCTCTTGTGGTGTATCCAGTCCACAGGTTCATCTATTACTTGTGGAATATTCTCCTTCCCAACAGGAAGCTGCAAGAGGACACCCACAGCAGAGCTGTCTATATAGCTCCTCCCCTAACTGCCACCCCCAGACATTCAACCGAAGACAAGCAAGAGAAAGGAGAAACTATAGGGTGCAGTGGTGACTGTAGTTTAAAAATAAACACCTGCTTTAAAATGACAGGGTGGGCCGTGGACTCGATACACCACAAGAGAAATACATTTATTAGTTAAGCATAAATTTTGTTTTCTCTTGTAAAGGTGTATCCAGTCCACGGGTTCATCCATTACTTGTTTGATACCAATACCAAAGCTTTAGGACACGGATGAAGGGAGGGACAAGGCAGGCCCTTAAACGGAAGGCACCACTGCCTGTAAGACCTTTCTCCCAAAAATAGCCTCCGAAGAAGCAAAAGTATCGAATTTGTAGAATTTAGAAAAAGTATGAAGCGAAGACCAAGTCACCGCCTTACAAATCTGTTCAACAGAGGCCTCATTTTTAAAAGCCCATGTGGAAGCTACCGCTCTAGTGGAATGAGCTGTAATTCTTTCAGGAGGCTGCTGGCCAGCAGTCTCATAAGCTAAGCATATTATACTTCTTAGCCAAAAAGAAAGAGAAGTTGCCGAAGCCTTTTGGCCTCTCCTCTGTCCAGAGTAGACAACAAACAAAGCAGATGTTTGACGAAAATCCTTCGTAGCTTGTAAATAAAACTTTAAAGCACGAACCACATCAAGATTGTGTAAAAGACTTTCCTTCTTTGAGGAAGGATTAGGATATAATGAAGGAACAACAATCTCCTGATTGATGTTCTTATTAGATACTACCTTAGGAAGAAACCCAGGTTTGGTACGCAAAACTACCTTATCTGCATGGAAAATCAGATAAGGGGAATCACACTGTAAAGCAGATAACTCCGAAACTCTTCAAGCCGAGGAGATAGCTACTAGAAACAGAACTTTCCAAGATAAAAGTTTAATATCTATGGAATGCAGAGGTTCAAACGGAACCCCTTGAAGAACCTTAAGAACTAAATTTAAACTCCATGGCGGAAAACACAGGCTTAATTCTAACTAAAGCCTGACAAAACGCCTGAACGTCTGGAACCTCAGCCAGACGTTTGTGCAAAAGAATAGACAGAGCAGAAATCTGTCCCTTTAAGGAACTAGCAGACAATCCTTTCTCCAATCCCTCCTGGAGAAAGGATAAGATTCTAGGAATCCTGACTTTACTCCATGAGTAACCCTTGGATTCACACCAATGAAGATATTTACACCATATCTTATGATAGATTTTCCTGGTGACAGGCTTTCGAGCCTGAATTAAGGTATCAATGACCGACTCGGAAAAAACACGATTTGATAGAATCAAGCGTTTAATCTCCAAGCAGTCAGACGCAGAGAAATTAGATTTGGATGTTTGAAAGGACCTTGAAGTAGAAGGTCCTGTCTCAGTGGCAGAGTCCATCGTGGAAAGGATGACATGTCCACCAGATCTGCATACCAAGTCCTGCGTGGCCACCAGGAGCTATCAAAATCACCGAAGCTCTCTCCTGCTTGATCTTGGCAATCAGACGAGGGAGCAGAGGAAACGGTGGAAACACATAAGCCAGGCTGAAGGACCAGGGCGCTGCTAGAGCATTCATCAGCGCTGCCTTGGGATCCCTGGACCTGGACCCGTAACAAGGAAGCTTGGCGTTCCGACGAGACGCCATGAGATCCAGTTCTGGTTTGCCCCATAGTTGAATCAACTGGGCAAATATCTCCGGATGGAGTTCCCACTCCCCCGGATGAAAAGTCTGCCAACTTAAAAAATCCGCCTCCCAGTTCTCTACTCCTGGGATATGGATAGCTGAGAGGTGGCAAGAGTGAACCTCTGCCCATAGAATTATCCTTGAAACCTCTAACATCGCCAGGGGGCTCTTTGTACCCCCCTGATGGTTGATATAGGCTACAGTCGTGATATTGTCTGACTGAAATCTGATGAACCTGACCGCAGCTAGCTGAGGCCAAGCCTGAAGAGCATTGAATATCGCTCTTAGTTCCAGAATGTTTATTGGAAGGAGGGCTTCCTCCTGAGTCCACGAACCCTGAGCCTTCAGGGAGTTCCAGACTGCGCCCCAGCCCAGAAGGCTGGCATCTGTCGTCACTATAGTCCATTCTGGCCTGCGGAAGCTCATTCCCTTGGACAGATGGACCCGAGATAGCCACCAGAGAAGAGAATCTCTGGTCTCTTGATCCAGATTTAGCAAAGGGGACAAATCTGTGTAATCCCCATTCCATTGATTGAGCATGCAAAATTGCAGTGGTCTGAGATGTAGGCGGGCAAACGGAACTATGTCCATTGCCGCTACCATTAAGCCGATTACTTCCATACACTGAGCCACTGACGGCTGAGAAGTGGAATAAAGAGCACGGCAGGAAGTTAGAAGCTTTGACAACCTGACCTCTGTCAGAAAAATCTTCATTTCTACTGAATCTGAGTTCCTAAGAAGGAAACTCTTGTGAGAGGGGAGAGAGAACTCTTTTCTTCGTTCACCTTCCACCCGTGAGACCTCAGAAAGGCCAGAACAATGTCCGTATGGGACTTGGCGATTTGAAAAGTCGACGCCTGTATCCGAATGTCGTCTAGGTAAGGGGCCACCGCTATGCCCCGTGGCCTTAGAACCGCCAGTAAGGACCCTAGAACCTTTGTAAAGATTCTTGGTGCCGTGGCTAACCCGAAGGGAAGAGCCACAAACTGGTAATGCCTGTCTAGGAAGGCAAACCTGAGAAACCGATGATGATCTCTGTGTATCGGAATGTGGAGATAAGCATCCTTTAAGTACACGGTAGTCATAAATTGACCCTCCTGGATCAAAGGTAGGATGGTTCGAATAGTCTCCATCTTGAAGGATGGGACCCTGAGAAATTTGTTTAGGATCTTGAGATCCAAGTTTGGTCTGAAAGTTCCCTCTTTTTTGGGAACTATAAAACAGATTTGAATAGAATCCTTGCCCCTGTTCCTCCCTTGGAACTGGGTGGATCACTCCCATGACCAGAAGGTCTTGAACACAACGTAAGAATGCCTCTCTCTTTATCTGGTTTGCAGATAATTGTGAGAGATGAAATCTCCCTTTTGGAGATGAGGCTTTGAAATCCAGAAGATATCCCTGGGAAACAATCTCCAGAGCCCAGGGATCCTGGACGTCTCTTACCCAAGCCTGGGCGAAGAGAGAAAGTCTGCCCCCAACTAGATCCGGTCCCGGATCGGGGGTTACTCCTTCATGCTGTCTTAGAGGCAGCAGCAGGTTTTTTGGCCTGCTTTCCCTTGCTCCAAGCCTGGTTAGGTCTCCAGACTGGCTTGGACTGGGTAAAATTTCCTTCTTGTTTTGCAGTAGAGGAAGTTGAAGCTGCGCCACTCTTGAAGTTCCGAAAGGACCAAAAATTAGTCTGTTTGGTCCTTAATTTGTTGGACCTATCCTGGGGAAGGGCGTGGTCTTTCCCCCCAGTAATATCAGAAATGATCTCCTTCAGTCCAGGCCCGAATAGGGTCTGCCCTTTGAAGGGGATGCTGAGAAGCTTAGACTTTGAAGTAACGTCAGCTGACCAGGATTTAAGCCATAGCGCCCTACGCGCCTGAATGGCAAAACCTGAATTCTTAGCCGTCAGCTTAGTTAAATGAAAAACGGTGTCAGAAATAAATGAATTGGCTAACTTAAGAGCTTTAAGCCTGTCTAGGATATCATTCAACGGGGTCTCCACCTGTAGAGCCTCTTCAAGAGACTCGAACCAGAAAGCCGCTGCAGCAGTGACTGGGGCAATGTATGCAAGAGGCTGGAGGATAAAACCTTGTTGTATAAAGATTTTCTTAAGGAAACCCTCTAATTTTTTATCCATTGGATCTAGGAAAGTACAACTGTCCTCGACGGGGATAGTTGTACGCTTAGCTAGGGTAGATACTGCTCCCTCCACCTTAGGGACCGTCTGCCACGAGTCCCGTGTAACGGCATCTATGGGAAACATCTTTTTAAACGCAGGTGGGGGAGAGAACGGTACACCTGGTCTATCCCATTCCTTCGTAATAATTTCTGAAAACCTCAGTGTAAACAGGCACTGCAAAGTATTTGTCCATTTTACACAATTTCTCTGGGACTACAATGGTGTCACAGTCATCCAGAGTTGCTAAAACCTCCCTGAGCAACAAGCAGAGGTGTTCAAGCTTAAATTTAAATGCTGTCATTTCAGAGTCAGACTGAAGTAACGCCTTCCCTGAATCAGAAATGTCACCCACAGATAGAAGCTCTCCTGCTTCGGCTTCTGTACATTGTGAGGGTATATCAGACATAGCTACTAAAGCGTCAGAAAGCTCTGTATTTGTTCTAGCCCCAGAGCTGTCTCGCTTTCCTTGTAACCCTGGCAGTTTGGACAATACCTCTGTGAGGGTATGATTCATAACTGCCGCCATGTCTTGTAAGGTAAACGCATTGGACGCGCCAGATGTACTTGGCGTCACTTGCGTGGGAGATATAGGTTCTGACACATTGGGAGAGCTAGGTGGTTTAACCTCCCTTTTGTCAGTCTGAGAAACCTCTGGTGATAAATCCTTAAAACCCATAATATGGTTTTTATAACTTCTAGAAAGGTGAGTGCATTTGGCACACATTCTAAGAGGGGGTTCCACAATGGCTTCTAAACATAATGAACAAGGAGTTTCCTCTATGTCAGACATGTTTAACAGACTAGTAATGAGACAAGCAAGCTTGGAAAACACTTTAATAAATGTGAAAAAGCAATTAAACAAAAACGGTACTGTGCCTTTAAGAGAAAAAACTACCCCATAAACTGCAAAACAGTGATAAAAAGTAGTAAACTCTACGAAATTTTTACAGTGTGTATAAGAGACTAAAACAGCATTGCACCCACTTGCAAATGGATGATTAAACCCTTAGGCCCCAAAACGGATTAGAAAAACGGAAAAACCGTTAAAAAACAGTCAAACATACTGCCACAGCTCTGCTGTGGCCCTACCTGCCCTTAAACACGATTTTTGCAGGAAAAACACCCTCTATAGTGGTCCTAGATGCCAGAGGACTCCTTTAGGGAAGCTGGATGTCTCAGTCTGAATATCAACTGCGCATAAAGTGCGCGAAAATAGGCCCCTCCCACCATGCACTGAATGTCAGAGGGCCTTAAAAAAAAAAGTACTCCTAGGAGTGATCTAACAAGCCATGTGGAAAACTAGGCCCCAAATAAAGATTTATCACCCTCAGAGAAAAAACGATTTTACTATAACACATGCAAACGTTTTTAACATGAATATTACCCTTTTTTGCAAGCATGATCCCAGTTGCTGTTAAATCACTGTATCAGGCTTACCTCAAATATACCAGGCACTGTCAGCATTTTCTAGACCTTATCTCTCTAGAAAAAAATATACTGAACATACCTCAAAGCAGGCAATCTGCAGACCGTCCCCTCAACTGAAGTTTTCTTTACATACTCTTCAGTTATGTGTGAGAACAGCAATGGACCTTAGTTACAAACCGCTAAGATCATCAAACCGCCAGGCAGAATTCTTCTTCCAATTTCTGCCTGAGAGTAAAACAGTACAACGCCGTTACCGTTTAAAAATAACAAACTTTTGATTGAAGGTAAAAACTACACTAAGTCACCACATCTCTCTTGATACTTCCTTTCTTGTCGAGAGCTGCAAGAGAATGACTGGGGGTGGCAGTTAGGGGAGGAGCTATATAGACAGCTCTGCTGTGGGTGTCCTCTTGCAGCTTCCTGTTGGGAAGGAGAATATCCCACAAGTAATGGATGAACCCGTGGACTGGATACACCTTTACAAGAGAAATTAACAACAAGGTGGGCTCTCTCACTATGGTACAGCATAAATATTGACCTCAGTTTAAAAAAAATAAAATAAATAAATTATAAACTGGATGGTGCATATATAGACACATTAACAAGTTCACAGAGCTATATTGCAGTAGTGCAGGATATAGTACAGACCCTCTCGCTAGAGGTATATGAATATAGGACTGTCTGCCAGATAACACAGTGCTTACCCTCCGGTGTCTCAGGAAGATCTCTCGCACCATGGAATCAATGCGGTGGAAACAGGACTCACTCGGGCTAACAAAATTGGGGTTCACCAAATCCCTGAGTGCCTGTGTTGCTACTAGTAGGTAACACTCCTCCTTCCTGGATATGGTAAGTTGGTAAGTAGTGACGAAAAGCTGGCTTGCGTCTCTCCAGGAACCCATGACTTGCAGAGAATCCTCTACTTTCCCGACTTGAACGTTGCCCTCTGACTGCTATGGGTGTGTCACTCCATCAGCCAATCCTTGGCGGTGTTAGCGGGTGCTTGGGTCCTGGGACACTGCTGATCGGTCATGGTCCCAGTGTACTCCAATAAACTTGAAGGGGCAACAGTGGTAAAACTCTCACCGGCTGTGCTGCACTGACAGCGGTCAGTAAAGTAATAAAGCACAATGATTGAGCAGCACCAGCCAGGAGTGTAATAGTAAAAGTTCTTTATTTATTTGATGACAAAGTAAGTAAAAAGCCTGGAAACACAGGTTTAAACAAAGGAGGACAGCTTGTAGTGTGCATCTGACGCGTTTCGGCAGTTGCCGTAGTCAAAACTGTTCATTAGGAACAAAGCCAACCTGGTATTGGTGTAAAAGAAGCGGTAGGATTCGATTCATTCTGCTATAATTTGTGCATAATGTTTAATATCTGAATTTAACAGCGAAATTGGATGGTAGTTTGCTATTTGGGTAGTGGGTTTATTAGGTTTAGGAATGATTACTATATGGGCATGTAGGGTCTGGTCGGGAAAGGGTATGTCTTTGTCAATGTTGTGGAAATAGGCCAATAGGTGGGGAGCTAGGAGGTCCTTAAATTTAGTGTAATATATGTTCCCTAACCCGTCTGGGCCTGGGGATTTCAAGTTCTTCTAGGGAAAAGGGCGCTTCTAGATCATTTTTGTCAGGGATTTGGCTTGCTTGCTCTGTACCTTTAATTATCTGCCATGAGTCATCAAGCCCTGCCTACCAAGGTGATAAATCAGCTGTGTGTACAACGATCAGTGCTTAGTATTTTGTTAGCTAAACAGTATAGCAGCAGCACCACTGAGCTTTATTACTAAACCTCTACTTGATTTATTGCCTAAATCTACAACATGTGAACTTCCTAACTAAGTCTGTTTTTGGAAAACTTGCAACATTGTTTCCATTGAAGGGATTCAGTTTGTTTCAACCACGCTGAGCTATTTCAGCTACTACCAGGAGACAGCTGATTGAACTGTGACTTTCTAACCTCTTTCTCTGCAATTAACCGTTACCTCCTGCTTCACAATCTCACTGTATATATTTGCACCGCAATGTTATTTGACCTTTGGAAGGTTATCTCAGATCCGTAGAAGCCGATTCAGCCATCTGGAGAACTCCTCCCTCAAATTCCTCTGATTTTCAGCAGCGTGTCATTTTTTCTCTGCAGCAGTGAAAACAGCACAGAAGCATTCAGGGTAAAAGTAACATCACTCGTTCTGTCCTGAATTTCTTAGTTAACATATTTGTGCTCTGACCTCAGTCACCTGTAGCTTGTATAAAACCCTGCTGTGTGTTAATTCCTGCTTACAAGGAATTTGAATTAGCTTTACCTCTCAGCTAAACTTTGCAATTACTAATAATATCATACAAGTGAATCTTTTCAGACACTGATACCTTTACAGAGACATTCTCTCAGTAGCATACTGTCTTCTACATAATTGGTTTCTCAGAATAAATTCACTCTCACAATCCTGATTGTACTTCAACATCTCTGTGCAATCACATACTGAAGTGATACAAGTCAATATCTGCAGTTGAGCTTCGAACAGAAGTCCTATTCCATTACATAATACTAAGCCATCAACCATGGAGCCAGCGGATATACCTCAACTTGTCTACAACCTGACACAGAGAGTTGATCAGATTGCTCAGGCAGTGAGAGATCTACAAGTGGAGAACCAATCACTTAGAGAGATTATAAAAGATTCTATCGCCGTAAAGGCTACTCATGAGACACCACCTGAGCCTCTGGTGTCATTACCTGAACCATTTACCGGGAATAGAAAATTGTATAGGCAATTTAAAAACGCTTGCCATCTACTTTTCAACTTGAAACCCCGCAGTTACCCCACAGATAGAATCAAAGTTCTTACGGTCATCTCTTTCCTTAGAGGAGAACCTAGAGGATGGGCTGATAACCTCTGTGAACATCAGGATCCTATTATATCTTCTTTAGGGATTTTTTTTGATAATATGGATGAGTTATACCTCGATAAGGACATTCAATTATCATCAGAAGCCAAAATGAGAGACCTTAAACAAGGCAAGAGACCGGTAGAGGACTATATTACCGAGTTTAAACTCTATGCAACAGATTCATTATGGAGCCCAATTGCACTCCGAAATCAGTTCCGACTTGGCTTGGCTGAATCGTTGAAGGACGAACTAGCCAGAATCGATCTTCCTCCAACCCTAGAGGCCTTAATGAGAGTTGCCACGCAGATAGATAGAAGACTCCGAGAAAGGAGATCTGAACGTACTCATACTGAATCATTCTCAAGATCTACTACCTATAACCGGAGTCCCTCTACAACTGCTAGTCAACCTACACCTATGGAGATAGGAGTACTTAGAGGTCCCTTAACGGCAGAAGAGCGGTTCAGGAGAAAGGCAAAGAGTTTGTGTATGTACTGCGCAGATCCATCCCATACTGTCTCAGACTGTCCCATCCTCTCAAGGAATAAGAAACGTAAGTGTTCTTTTATTCATTCTACTCATCTATTTCAAGAAACAATAACTTACTGTAAACTATCTCTCTTATTACAGTGGGATCACAAAAGGATACACACTGAAGCCATAATTGACTCAGGAGCTTTCGGGAACTTCATTGATTCTGAAATTGTATCCACCAATAAAATTCCACTTGTGTTGAAAACAAAACCCTTGGTCATTAGAGTTATTGATGGGTCTACCATATCTAACGGACCTATCACACATCATACAGTACCACTTATGGTTGTTTCAGAAAAAGGCCATACTGAGTATATATCTTTTGATGTGTTGCCTTCACCACACTTTTCAGTTGTGCTAGGCATTTCCTGGCTTCAGCAACATGAACCTTCTATTAATTGGTCTACCTCACAGGTATGTTTTAATTCAGCATATTGTCAAAGCACTTGTTTTCCACAGCAGTTTCTACTTCACTCTCTTACAGATTCATTGCCTATACCAGAAACTTATAAGGATTTTGAAGATGTCTTTAGCAAGACCGAAGCAGACTGTCTACCACCACATCGTCCATACGACTGCCCTATCCAGTTACAACCAGGTGCCACTATTCCCGTTGGACATGTTTACCCTCTCAGCCAACCTGAATTGGAACATCTCAAGACCTACTTGGAGGAGAATTTGAAAAAAGGTTTTATCAGGGTATCTACTTCTCCAGCAGGTGCGGGTATGTTCTTTGTGAAGAACAAAGATGATTCTCTCCGTCCCATAATCGACTATAGGGAGCTCAATAAAAGAACTATAAAGAACCGCTACCCTTTACCATTGATACCAGAGATGATAGAACGACTGTCTGATGCAACCATTTATACCAAACTCTATCTCAGAGGGGCGTACAATCTGGTACGTATTCGTGAGGGAGACGAATGGCTCACTGCTTTTCGGACGAGATATGGCTTATTTGAATACCTGGTAATGCCATTTGGGCTATGCAATGCCCCTGCCACCTTCCAACATTTTGTCAATGACATTTTCCGGGACTTGCTTGATATCTGTTTAGTAGTCTATCTTGATGACATCCTTATATACTCCAAAACACTAGAAGAACATGAGAAGCATGTCCGCTCGGTCCTCTCCAGACTACGAGTACATAAACTGTACGCAAAATTGGAAAAATGTCAATTTCATTGTAACCATATATCCTTTCTGGGGTATGAGATCTCTCCAACTGGTATTAGTATGCAACATAAAAAAGTAGAGACTGTTTTGGATTGGCCTGAACCGACTACTAAAAAGGAGCTACAGAGATTCCTTGTTTTCTCGAACTATTACCGGAAGTTTATCAAAGATTTCTCTAAAGTAGCTAAACCCCTTACACAACTCACCAGTGCTTCAAAGCCTTTCTCCTGGACCAAGGAAGCTTCTTCAGCTTTTAACTTCCTAAAGTTCAGCTTTTCTACAGCTCCCATTTTACGTTTTCCTAATCCGGATATCCAATTTATACTTGAAGTCGATTCCTCTGATTTCGCCATCGGAGCTGTTCTTTCACAAAGACAATCCCTTACTGAACCCCTCCATCCGGTTTCGTTCTATTCAAAGATTATGACTTCAGCTGAAATGAACTACAGTATTGGTGACAAGGAGCTTCTGGCCATCCGAAGAGCACTTGAGAACTGGAGACATCTTTTGGAAGGAGCAAAATACCCCATAACTATATATACGGATCCTAAAAATCTCCAATACTTGCAGAACAACAAAACCTTATCAGCAAGACAGGTTCGATGGTGTCTCTTCTTTGCCAGATTCGATTTCCATATAATTTATCGTCCCGCTAGCAAAAATGGGAAGGCTGACGCTTTATCAAGGTTATATACAAAACCTCCACAGATGAACCAGTCAACTCCTATAATACCCTCTGATCGATTCATTGGATTCACCTCAAAACTCCTAACCGATATAAAAAGATCTACACTGGATGACAAAGAGATACCCCAAACCCACTTAACAGAGAAAGATGGTATTTACTACCACAACAATCAGATATATATACCGTACAGCCTAAGATCTTTACTTCTTAAATACCATCATGATTCCCCAATGTCAGGACATCCAGGGGTAAATCGCACGATAGAACTCCTACAAAGGAATTACTGGTGGCCTAAAATGAAACAAACGGTTCAGAGATACATAAAATCCTGCATAGTATGCACCACTGCAAAATCAGAAAGACACCGACCATACGGCCTCCTCATGCCACTCCCAATTGCAAACAGACCATGGGAACAAGTCTCGATGGATTTTATCGTTGAATTACCATCATCTCAAAGACATAATACTATTTTGGTTGTAGTTGATACCTTCACCAAAATGGGACATTTCATTCCCTTTCAAAAACTGCCTACTTCCTCAGAGACTGCCAAACTTTTCTTAGACAATGTCGTAAGATTACATGGAACACCAAAACGGATCATCAGTGATAGAGGTACCCAATTTACCTCTCGCTTCTGGACAAAACTTTGCATGCTATTAAAGATTGACCACCGATACAGCACCTCTTTCCACCCTCAGACCAACGGTCAAACCGAGAGGGTAAATCAGTGGTTGGAGGAATATTTACGTTGTTTTTGTAGTCAACAGCAGGATCAGTGGTTAGAATTTCTACCCATGGCAGAATATGCCTACAATAGCTTAGCAAACTCTTCCATCAAAACTTCACCGTTTTATGCAAACTATGGTTATCATCCATCATTTTTTCTAAACTCAGATCTTGCAAGCGACTCTCCACCTTTGGAAGATTTCATTAGGAAGTTAACCGACAATTTCTCCAGGATCAAACAAAACATCCAAAGAGCACAAGACAACCATAAACGGTTTTATGATCTAAGGAGAAGAACTCCTCCATGTTATTCTGTGGGCGATAAGGTCTGGCTCTCTACTAAGAATCTACGGCTACAAGTACCGTCTAAAAAATTCACTCATCGTTACATTGGACCTTTTCCAATCCTTAAAGTGATTAATGATAATGCAATCACTTTGGAACTACCCCCAACCTTACGGGTACATCCAACATTCCACGTTTCTCTCGTAAAACCTTACCTGTTCACTAGGGTAACTGATCCTGTTCTTCCACCTATCTTATCTAGTGGTGATACTGAAGATTACGAAGTGGAATCAATACTGGATTCACGTTGGCGTGCATCTAATCTGGAATATCTAATCAGATGGAAAAATTACCCCCCTGAAGACGATTCATGGGAACCAGCTTCTAACATCACTGCACCCAGACTCATTTTGCTATTTCATCGCCGTAATCCTGAAAGACCTAAGCCTCGAGCTGTGGGACAGCTCGCTTGAGGAGGGGGTTATGTCAGGGATTTGGCTTGCTTGCTCTGTACCTTTAATTATCTGCCATGAGTCATCAAGCCCTGCCTACCAAGGTGATAAATCAGCTGTGTGTACAACGATCAGTGCTTAGTATTTTGTTAGCTAAACAGTATAGCAGCAGCACCACTGAGCTTTATTACTAAACCTCTACTTGATTTATTGCCTAAATCTACAACGTGTGAACTTCCTAACTAAGTCTGTTTTTGGAAAACTTGCAACATTGTTTCCATTGAAGGGATTCAGTTTGTTTCAACCACGCTGAGCTATTTCAGCTACTACCAGGAGACAGCTGATTGAACTGTGACTTTCTAACCTCTTTCTCTGCAATTAACCGTTACCTCCTGCTTCACAATCTCACTGTATATATTTGCACCGCAATGTTATTTGACCTTTGGAAGGTTATCTCAGATCCGTAGAAGCCGATTCAGCCATCTGGAGAACTCCTCCCTCAAATTCCTCTGATTTTCAGCAGCGTGTCATTTTTTCTCTGCAGCAGTGAAAACAGCACAGAAGCATTCAGGGTAAAAGTAACATCACTCGTTCTGTCCTGAATTTCTTAGTTAACATATTTGTGCTCTGACCTCAGTCACCTGTAGCTTGTATAAAACCCTGCTGTGTGTTAATTCCTGCTTACAAGGAATTTGAATTAGCTTTACCTCTCAGCTAAACTTTGCAATTACTAATAATATCATACAAGTGAATCTTTTCAGACACTGATACCTTTACAGAGACATTCTCTCAGTAGCATACTGTCTTCTACATAATTGGTTTCTCAGAATAAATTCACTCTCACAATCCTGATTGTACTTCAACATCTCTGTGCAATCACATACTGAAGTGATACAAGTCAATATCTGCAGTTGAGCTTCGAACAGAAGTCCTATTCCATTACAATTTTGTTGTTCGGTGGTAAGTGTGGGCAAGTGTAAATGGGATAAATAATTCTGTATATCAGCTGCGTTGGGGCATTGGTGATTTTGACTTAAGTTGTATAAATGGTTAAGAAAGTTTTAAAAGAATTCGCTATGTCATTAGAGGAGGAACATTGATTTCAGTTATGTGCATTATGTAACGCTGATTTGTTCTCTTTTTAAGTTGCCTAGCCAACATTTTCCCCTGTTAGCCCCTTCATAAAATCTTTTCTGAAGACGTAGAGTGCCCTGCGTTTAGCCTCTATACCTAGATATAAATTTAGTTGCTGTTTTTTTGTGTTCTAGACTATCTTGTAGTGATCGGTTTTGAGGGAATGGTTTGTGAATGTCTTGAAGTTGTTTGAGGTCTTCTAGTAAAGACTTCAGTTAAGGTTGTTGTTGCTTTATTTTGGCTGCTTTCATAGCTATTAATTCTCCTCTTATGACGCACTTGTGTGCGTTCCATATGTTTTGGATATCAACGTCTGGAGTGCTGATTAGTCTGAAGTATTCCACTAGTGACTTTGTGAGTTGTGTGTAAATCAAAGGGTCTTTAGCAATGTTTCGTGAGGTAGGCCATTTAAGAGTGCAACTAATTATGGCATGATTTGACCATGTAATTGGGAGTATATTTCTGTGTTGTACTAAAGCCAAGCTAGTAACATCTATTAATATATAATCTATTCTAGTGTATATTTGGTGGGGATATGAAAAAAATGTGTAATCTTTTGTAGATGGGTGAAGAATTTGCCTGGGGTCGTGTACTGCTAAATTTGTTAAAAAACAGAATTTATGTTTACCTGATAAATTACTTTCTCCAACGGTGTGTCCGGTCCACGGCGTCATCCTTACTTGTGGGATATTCTCTTCCCCAACAGGAAATGGCAAAGAGCCCAGCAAAGCTGGTCACATGATCCCTCCTAGGCTCCGCCTTCCCCAGTCATTCGACCGACGTAAAGGAGGAATATTTGCATAGGAGAAACCATATGATACCGTGGTGACTGTAGTTAAAGAAAATAAATTATCAGACCTGATTAAAAAACCAGGGCGGGCCGTGGACCGGACACACCGTTGGAGAAAGTAATTTATCAGGTAAACATAAATTCTGTTTTCTCCAACATAGGTGTGTCCGGTCCACGGCGTCATCCTTACTTGTGGGAACCAATACCAAAGCTTTAGGACACGGATGAAGGGAGGGAGCAAATCAGGTCACCTAGATGGAAGGCACCACGGCTTGCAAAACCTTTCTCCCAAAAATAGCCTCAGAAGAAGCAAAAGTATCAAACTTGTAAAATTTAGTAAAAGTGTGCAGTGAAGACCAAGTCGCTGCCTTACATATCTGATCAACAGAAGCCTCGTTCTTGAAGGCCCATGTGGAAGCCACAGCCCTAGTGGAATGAGCTGTGATTCTGTCAGGAGGCTGCCGTCCGGCAGTCTCGTAAGCCAATCTGATGATGCTTTTAATCCAAAAAGAGAGAGAGGTAGAAGTTGCTTTTTGACCTCTCCTTTTACCAGAATAAACAACAAACAAGGAAGATGTTTGTCTAAAATCCTTTGTAGCATCTAAATAGAATTTTAGAGCACGAACAACATCCAAATTGTGCAACAAACGTTCCTTCTTTGAAACTGGATTCGGACACAAAGAAGGCACGACTATCTCCTGGTTAATGTTTTTGTTAGAAACAACTTTCGGAAGAAAACCAGGTTTAGTACGTAAAACCACCTTATCTGCATGGAACACCAGAAAAGGAGGAGAACACTGCAGAGCAGATAATTCTGAAACTCTTCTAGCAGAAGAAATTGCAACCAAAAACAAAACTTTCCAAGATAATAACTTAATATCAACGGAATGTAAGGGTTCAAACGGAACCCCCTGAAGAACTGAAAGAACTAAATTGAGACTCCAAGGAGGAGTCAAAGGTTTGTAAACAGGCTTGATTCTAACCAGAGCCTGAACAAAGGCTTGAAACATCTGGCACAGCTGCCAGCTTTTTGTGAAGTAACACAGACAAGGCAGAAATCTGTCCCTTCAAGGAACTTGCAGATAATCCTTTCTCCAAACCTTCTTGAAGAAAGGATAGAATCTTAGGAATTTTTACCTTGTCCCAAGGGAATCCTTTAGATTCACACCAACAGATATATTTTTTCCATATTTTGTGGTAAATTTTTCTAGTTACAGGCTTTCTGGCCTGAACAAGAGTATCAATGACAGAATCTGAGAATCCTCGCTTTGATAAGATCAAGCGTTCAATCTCCAAGCAGTCAGTTGGAGTGAGACCAGATTCGGATGTTCGAACGGACCTTGAACAAGAAGGTCTCGTCTCAAAGGTAGCTTCCATGGTGGAGCCGATGACATATTCACCAGGTCTGCATACCAAGTCCTGCGTGGCCACGCAGGAGCTATCAAGATCACCGATGCCCTCTCCTGATTGATCCTGGCTACCAGCCTGGGGATGAGAGGAAACGGCGGGAATACATAAGCTAGTTTGAAGGTCCAAGGTGCTACTAGTGCATCTACTAGAGTCGCCTTGGGATCCCTGGATCTGGACCCGTAGCAAGGAACCTTGAAGTTCTGACGAGAGGCCATCAGATCCATGTCTGGAATGCCCCACAGTTGAGTAATTTGGGCAAAGATTTCCGGATGGAGTTCCCACTCCCCCGGATGAAATGTCTGACGACTCAGAAAATCCGCTTCCCAATTTTCCACTCCTGGGATGTGGATTGCAGACAAGTGGCAGGAGTGAGTCTCCGCCCATTGAATGATTTTGGTCACTTCTTCCATCGCCAGGGAACTCCTTGTTCCCCCCTGATGGTTGATGTACGCAACAGTTGTCATGTTGTCTGATTGAAACCGTATGAACTTGGCCTTTGCTAGCTGAGGCCAAGCCTTGAGAGCATTGAATATCGCTCTCAGTTCCAGAATATTTATCGGTAGAAGAGATTCTTCCCGAGACCAAAGACCCTGAGCTTTCAGGGGTCCCCAGACCGCGCCCCAGCCCACCAGACTGGCATCGGTCGTGACAATGACCCACTCTGGTCTGCGGAAGCTCATCCCCTGTGACAGGTTGTCCAGGGACAGCCACCAACGGAGTGAATCTCTGGTCCTCTGATTTACTTGTATCGTCGGAGACAAGTCTGTATAGTCCCCATTCCACTGACTGAGCATGCACAGTTGTAATGGTCTTAGATGAATGCGCGCAAAAGGAACTATGTCCATTGCCGCTACCATCAAACCTATTACTTCCATGCACTGCGCTATGGAAGGAAGAGGAACAGAATTAAGTATTTGACAAGAGTTCAGAAGTTTTGTTTTTCAGGCCTCTGTCAGAAAAATCCTCATTTCTAAGGAGTCTATTATTGTTCCCAAGAAGGGAACCCTTGTTGACGGAGATAGAGAACTCTTTTCTACGTTCACTTTCCATCCGTGAGATCTGAGAAAGGCCAGGACAATGTCCGTGTGAGCCTTTGCTTGAGGAAGGGACGACGCTTGAATCAGAATGTCGTCCAAGTAAGGTACTACTGCAATGCCCCTTGGTCTTAGCACCGCTAGAAGGGACCCTAGTACCTTTGTGAAAATCCTTGGAGCAGTGGCTAATCCGAACGGAAGTGCCACAAACTGGTAATGCTTGTCCAGGAATGCGAACCTTAGGAACCGATGATGTTCCTTGTGGATAGGAATATGTAGATACGCATCCTTTAAATCCACCGTGGTCATGAATTGACCTTCCTGGATGGAAGGAAGAATTGTTCGAATGGTTTCCATTTTGAACGATGGAACCTTGAGAAACTTGTTTAGGATCTTGAGATCTAAGATTGGTCTGAACGTTCCCTCTTTTTTGGGAACTACGAACAGATTGGAGTAGAACCCCATCCCTTGTTCTCCTAATGGAACAGGATGAATCACTCCCATTTTTAACAGGTCTTCTACACAATGCAAGAATGCCTGTTTTTTTATGTGGTCTGAAGACAATTGAGACCTGTGGAACCTCCCCCTTGGGGGAAGCCCCTTGAATTCCAGAAGATAACCTTGGGAGACTATTTCTAGCGCCCAAGGATCCAGAACATCTCTTGCCCAAGCCTGAGCGAAGAGAGAGAGTCTGCCCCCCACCAGATCCGGTCCCGGATCGGGGGCCAACATCTCATGCTGTCTTGGTAGCAGTGGCAGGTTTCTTGGCCTGCTTTCCTTTGTTCCAGCCTTGCATTGGTCTCCAGGCTGGTTTGGATTGAGAAGTATTACCCTCCTGCTTAGAGGACGTAGCACTTGGGGCTGGTCCGTTTCTGCGAAAGGGACGAAAATTAGGTTTATTTTTGGCCTTGAAAGACCTATCCTGAGGAAGGGCGTGGCCCTTGCCCCCAGTGATATCAGAGATAATCTCTTTCAAGTCAGGGCCAAACAGCGTTTTCCCCTTGAAAGGAATGTTAAGCAATTTGTTCTTGGAAGACGCATCCGCTGACCAAGATTTTAACCAAAGCGCTCTGCGCGCCACAATAGCAAACCCAGAATTTTTCGCTGCTAACCTAGCCAATTGCAAAGTGGCGTCTAGGGCGAAAGAATTAGCCAATTTCAGAGCACGAATTCTGTCCATAATCTCCTCATAAGAAGAAGAATTATTATTGATCGCCTTTTCTAGCTCATCGAACCAGAAACACGCGGCTGTAGTGACAGGGACAATGCATGAAATTGGTTGTAGAAGGTAACCTTGCTGAACAAACATCTTTTTAAGCAAACCTTCTAATTTTTTATCCATAGGATCTTTGAAAGCACAACTATCTTCTATGGGTATAGTGGTGCGTTTGTTTAGAGTAGAAACCGCCCCCTCGACCTTGGGGACTGTCTGCCATAAGTCCTTTCTGGGGTCGACCATAGGAAACAATTTTTTAAATATGGGGGGAGGGACGAAAGGTATACCGGGCCTTTCCCATTCTTTATTTACAATGTCCGCCACCCGCTTGGGTATAGGAAAAGCTTCGGGGGGCCCCGGGACCTCTAGGAACTTGTCCATTTTACATAGTTTCTCTGGAATGACCAAATTCTCACAATCATCCAGAGTGGATAACACCTCCTTAAGCAGAGCGCAGAGATGTTCCAACTTAAATTTAAATGTAATCACATCAGGTTCAGCTTGTTGAGAAATTTTCCCTGAATCTGAAATTTCTCCCTCAGACAAAACCTCCCTGGCCCCCTCAGACTGGTGTAGGGGCCCTTCAGAACCAATATCATCAGCGTCCTCATGCTCTTCAGTATTTTCTAAAACAGAGCAGTCGCGCTTTCGCTGATAAGTGGGCATTTTGGCTAAAATGTTTTTGATAGAATTATCCATTACAGCCGTTAATTGTTGCATAGTAAGGAGTATTGGCGCGCTAGATGTACTAGGGGCCTCCTGTGTGGGCAAGACTGGTGTAGACGAAGGAGGGGATGATGCAGTACCATGCTTACTCCCCTCACTTGAGGAATCATCTTGGGCATCATTTTCTCTAAATTTTGTGTCACATAAATCACATCTATTTAAATGAGAAGGAACCTTGGCTTCCCCACATTCAGAACACAGTCTATCTGGTAGTTCAGACATGTTAAACAGGCATAAACTTGATAACAAAGTACAAAAAACGTTTTAAAATAAAACCGTTACTGTCACTTTAAATTTTAAACTGAACACACTTTATTACTGCAATTGCGAAAAAGTATGAAGGAATTGTTCAAAATTCACCAAAATTTCACCACAGTGTCTTAAAGCCTTAAAAGTATTGCACACCAAATTTGGAAGCTTTAACCATTAAAATAACGGAACCGGAGCCGTTTTTATATTTAACCCCTTTACAGTCCCTGGTATCTGCTTTGCTGAGACCCAACCAAGCCCAAAGGGGAATACGATACCAAATGACGCCTTCAGAAAGTCTTTTCTATGTATCAGAGCTCCTCACACATGCATCTGCATGTCATGCTTCTCAAAAACAAGTGCGCAATACAGGCGCGAAAATGAGACTCTGCCTATGACTAGGGAAAGCCCCTAGAGAATAAGGTGTCCAATACAGTGCCTGCCGGTTATTTTACATAATTCCCAAGATTAAAATAATTCCTCAAGGCTATGGAGTATAAAATATGTTTATATATAAATCGATTTAGCCCAGAAAATGTCTACAGTCTTAAAAAGCCCTTGTGAAGCCCTTTTTTTCTGTCTGTAATAAAAATGGCTTACCGGATCCCATAGGGAAAATGACAGCTTCCAGCATTACATCGTCTTGTTAGAATGTGTCATACCTCAAGCAGCAAAAGTCTGCTCACTGTTCCCCCAACTGAAGTTAATTCCTCTCAACAGTCCTGTGTGGAAACAGCCATCGATTTTAGTAACGGTTGCTAAAATCATTTTCCTCTTACAAACAGAAATCTTCATCTCTTTTCTGTTTCAGAGTAAATAGTACATACCAGCACTATTTTAAAATAACAAACTCTTGATTGAATAATAAAAACTACAGTTAAACACTAAAAAACTCTAAGCCATCCCCGTGGAGATGTTGCCTGTACAACGGCAAAGAGAATGACTGGGGAAGGCGGAGCCTAGGAGGGATCATGTGACCAGCTTTGCTGGGCTCTTTGCCATTTCCTGTTGGGGAAGAGAATATCCCACAAGTAAGGATGACGCCGTGGACCGGACACACCTATGTTGGAGAAACCACCTTATCTGCATGGAACACCAGATAAGGAGGAGAACACTGCAGAGCAGATAATTCTGAAACTCTTCTAGCAGAAGAAATTGCAACCAAAAACAAAACTTTCCAAGATAATAACTTAATATCAACGGAATGTAAGGGTTCAAACGGAACCCCCTGAAGAACTGAAAGAACTAAATTGAGACTCCAAGGAGGAGTCAAAGGTTTGTAAACAGGCTTGATTCTAACCAGAGCCTGAACAAAGGCTTGAACATCTGGCACAGCTGCCAGTTTTTTGTGAAGTAACACAGACAAGGCAGAAATCTGTCCCTTCAAGGAACTAGCAGATAATCCTTTCTCCAAACCTTCTTGAAGGAAGGATAGAATCTTAGGAATTTTTACCTTGTCCCAAGGGAATCCTTTAGATTCACACCAACAGATATATTTTTTCCATATTTTGTGGTAAATTTTTCTAGTTACAGGCTTTCTGGCCTGAACAAGAGTATCAATGACAGAATCTGAGAACCCTCGCTTTGATAAGATCAAGCGTTCAATCTCCAAGCAGTCAGTTGGAGTGAGACCAGATTCGGATGTTCGAACGGACCTTGAACAAGAAGGTCTCATCTCAAAGGTAGCTTCCATGGTGGAGCCGATGACATATTCACCAGGTCTGCATACCAAGTCCTGCGTGGCCACGCAGGAGCTATCAAGATCACCGATGCTCTCTCCTGATTGATCCTGGCTACCAGCCTGGGGATGAGAGGAAACGGCGGGAATACATAAGCTAGTTTGAAGGTCCAAGGTGCTACTAGTGCATCTACTAGAGTCGCCTTGGGATCCCTGGATCTGGACCCGTAGCAAGGAACCTTGAAGTTCTGACGAGAGGCCATCAGATCCATGTCTGGAATGCCCCACAATTGAGTGATTTGGGCAAAGATTTCCGGATGGAGTTCCCACTCCCCCGGATGAAATGTCTGACGACTCAGAAAATCCGCTTCCCAATTTTCCACTCCTGGGATGTGGATTGCAGACAAGTGGCAGGAGTGAGTCTCCGCCCATTGAATGATTTTGGTCACTTCTTCCATCGCCAGGGAACTCCTTGTTCCCCCCTGATGGTTGATGTACGCAACAGTCGTCATGTTGTCTGATTGAAACCGTATGAACTTGGCCTTTGCTAGCTGAGGCCAAGCCTTGAGAGCATTGAGTATCGCTCTCAGTTCCAGAATATTTATCGGTAGAAGAGATTCTTCCCGAGACCAAAGACCCTGAGCTTTCAGGGGTCCCCAGACCGCGCCCCAGCCCACCAGACTGGCGTCGGTCGTGACAATGCCCCACTCTGGTCTGCGGAAGCTCATCCCCTGTGACAGGTTGTCCAGGGACAGCCACCAACGGAGTGAATCTCTGGTCCTCTGATTTACTTGTATCGTCGGAGACAAGTCTGTATAGTCCCCATTCCACTGATTGAGCATGCACAGTTGTAATGGTCTTAGATGAATGCGCGCAAAAGGAACTATGTCCATTGCCGCTACCATCAAACCTATTACTTCCATGCACTGCGCTATGGAAGGAAGAGGAACAGAATGAAGTATTTGACAAGAGTTCAGAAGTTTTGATTTTCTGGCCTCTGTCAGAAAAATCCTCATTTCTAAGGAGTCTATTATTGTTCCCAAGAAGGGAACCCTTGTTGACGGAGACAGAGAACTTTTTTCTACGTTCACTTTCCACCCGTGAGATCTGAGAAAGGCCAGGACAATGTCCGTGTGAGCCTTTGCTTGAGGAAGGGACGACGCTTGAATCAGAATGTCGTCCAAGTAAGGTACTACTGCAATGCCCCTTGGTCTTAGCACCGCTAGAAGGGACCCTAGTACCTTTGTGAAAATCCTTGGAGCAGTGGCTAATCCGAACGGAAGTGCCACAAACTGGTAATGCTTGTCCAGGAATGCGAACCTTAGGAACCGATGATGTTCCTTGTGGATAGGAATATGTAGATACGCATCCTTTAAATCCACCGTGGTCATGAATTGACCTTCCTGGATGGAAGGAAGAATAGTTCGAATGGTTTCCATTTTGAACGATGGAACCTTGAGAAACCTGTTTAGGATCTTGAGATCTAAGATTGGTCTGAATGTTCCCTCTTTTTTGGGAACTACGAACAGATTGGAGTAGAACCCCATCCCTTGTTCTCCTAATGGAACAGGATGAATCACTCCCATTTTTAACAGGTCTTCTACACAATGTAAGAATGCCTGTTTTTTTATGTGGTCTGAAGACAATTGAGACCTGTGGAACCTCCCCCTTGGGGGAAGCCCCTTGAATTCCAGAAGATAACCTTGGGAGACTATTTCTAGCGCCCAAGGATCCAGAACATCTCTTGCCCAAGCCTGAGCGAAGAGAGAGAGTCTGCCCCCCACCAGATCCGGTCCCGGATCGGGGGCCAACATCTCATGCTGTCTTGGTAGCAGTGGCAGGTTTCTTGGCCTGCTTTCCTTTGTTCCAGCCTTGCATTGGTCTCCAGGCTGGCTTGGCTTGAGAAGTATTACCCTCTTGCTTAGAGGACGTAGCACTTGGGGCTGGTCCGTTTCTGCGAAAGGGACGAAAATTAGGTTTATTTTTGGCCTTGAAAGACCTATCCTGAGGAAGGGCGTGGCCCTTGCCCCCAGTGATATCAGAGATAATCTCTTTCAAGTCAGGGCCAAACAGCGTTTTCCCCTTGAAAGGAATGTTAAGCAATTTGTTCTTGGAAGACGCATCCGCTGACCAAGATTTTAACCAAAGCGCTCTGCGCGCCACAATAGCAAAACCAGAATTTTTCGCCGCTAACCTAGCCAATTGCAAAGTGGCGTCTAGGGTGAAAGAATTAGCCAATTTGAGAGCACGAATTCTGTCTATAATCTCCTCATAAGAAGAAGAATTATTATTGATCGCCTTTTCTAGCTCATCGAACCAGAAACACGCGGCTGTAGTGACAGGAACAATGCATGAAATTGGTTGTAGAAGGTAACCTTGCTGAACAAACATCTTTTTAAGCAAACCTTCTAATTTTTTATCCATAGGATCTTTGAAAGCACAACTATCTTCTATGGGTATAGTGGTGCGTTTGTTTAGAGTAGAAACCGCCCCCTCGACCTTGGGGACTGTGTGCCATAAGTCCTTTCTGGGGTCGACCATAGGAAACAATTTTTTAAATATGGGGGGAGGGACGAAAGGTATACCGGGCCTTTCCCATTCTTTATTTACAATGTCCGCCACCCGCTTGGGTATAGGAAAAGCTTCGGGGGGCCCCGGGACCTCTAGGAACTTGTCCATTTTACATAGTTTCTCTGGAATGACCAAATTCTCACAATCATCCAGAGTGGATAACACCTCCTTAAGCAGAGCGCGGAGATGTTCCAATTTAAATTTAAATGTAATCACATCAGGTTCAGCTTGTTGAGAAATTTTCCCTGAATCTGAAATTTCTCCCTCAGACAAAACCTCCCTGGCCCCCTCAGATTGGTGTAGGGGCCCTTCAGAACCAATATCATCAGCGTCCTCATGCTCTTCAGTATTTTCTAAAACAGAGCAGTCGCGCTTTCGCTGATAAGTGGGCATTTTGGCTAAAATGTTTTTGATAGAATTATCCATTACAGCCGTTAATTGTTGCATAGTAAGGAGTATTGGCGCGCTAGATGTACTAGGAGCCTCCTGTGTGGGCAAGACTGGTGTAGACGAAGGAGGGGATGATGCAGTACCATGCTTACTCCCCTCACTTGAGGAATCATCTTGGGCATCATTTTCTCTAAATTTTGTGTCACATAAATCACATCTATTTAAATGAGAAGGAACCTTGGCTTCCCCACATTCAGAACACAGTCTATCTGGTAGTTCAGACATGTTAAACAGGCAAAAACTTGATAACAAAGTACAAAAAACGTTTTAAAATAAACGTTACTGTCACTTTAAATTGTAAACTGAACACACTTTATTACTGCAATTGCGAAAAAGTATGAAGGAATTGTTCAAAATTCACCAAAATTTCACCACAGTGTCTTAAAGCCTTAAAAGTATTGCACACCAAATTTGGAAGCTTTAACCCTTAAAATAACGGAACCGGAGCCGTTTTTATATTTAACCCCTTTACAGTCCCTGGTATCTGCTTTGCTGAGACCCAACCAAGCCCAAAGGGGAATACGATACCAAATGACGCCTTCAGAAAGTCTTTTCTATGTATCAGAGCTCCTCACACATGCATCTGCATGTCATGCTTCAAAAAAACAAGTGCGCAATACAGGCGCGAAAATGAGACTCTGCCTATGATTAGGGAAAGCCCCTAGAGAATAAGGTGTCCAATACAGTGCCTGCCGGTTATTTTACATAATTCCCAAGATTAAAATAATTCCTCAAGGCTATGGAGTATAAAATATAAATCGATTTAGCCCAGAAAATGTCTACAGTCTTAGAAAGCCCTTGTGAAGCCCTTTTTTTCTTTCTGTAATAAAAATGGCTTACCGGATCCCATAGGGAAAATGACAGCTTCCAGCATTACATCGTCTTGTTAGAATGTGTCATACCTCAAGCAGCAAAAGTCTGCTCACTGTTCCCCCAACTGAAGTTAATTCCTCTCAACAGTCCTGTGTGGAACAGCCATCGATTTTAGTAACGGTTGCTAAAATCATTTTCCTCTTACAAACAGAAATCTTCATCTCTTTTCTGTTTCAGAGTAAATAGTACATACCAGCACTATTTTAAAATAACAAACTCTTGATTGAATAATAAAAACTACAGTTAAACACTAAAAAACTTTAAGCCATCTCCGTGGAGATGTTGCCTGTACAACGGCAAAGAGAATGACTGGGGAAGGCGGAGCCTAGGAGGGATCATGTGACCAGCTTTGCTGGGCTCTTTGCCATTTCCTGTTGGGGAAGAGAATATCCCATAAGTAAGGATGAAGCCGTGGACCGGACACACCTATGTTGGAGAAACTTGATTTAATGTCTTATTTGGAACAGATGATGTTATTGTGGAACAGTCCATGTTAGGGTTTAGGGCAATGTTGAAATCCCCTCCTAATATCAAGCTTCCCTTAGTTATGTCCAAAAGGTGGTTACTACATTGTTTAAAACATTGTGATGGGTTGCTGTTTGGGGGGTAAATGTTAGCTTTTGACACTTGTTTATTATACAATATCCCAGTGTCGATAATGTACCTCCCCTCCTTATCTTTACTAATCGATGTTGGTTTAAATGGTAATGTTTTATTAAAGAGAATGCCTACACCATTACGTTTAACTGAGTTAGAGGCAAAGAAAGCTTGTCCGAATTTTGGATTGAAGGTTTTTTTTTAAAATTAGTTTCCTGGAGTAGGATTATGTAACCTTTAAGTTTTGTGTAGTCCCTAATCACTATGGACCTCTTTTGGGGAATATTGAGACTTTTGACATTGTGTGAGATGATTTTAACGTTTAGTGGGTCAGAAGACATAGTGGGGTAGGTGAAGAATGTTATAGTGATGATTGGAGCTATGTGTTAGATGGTTACATGAATAAAAGGAAGGTCATGTTTGAGGCACAGAGTGAAACATCACAAATACAATAAATTCATAAAAATAGCAAACAAATAATTTCTTGTAACAGTACAAACAATAAGTGTATTTTTTCAATATACACTGTCAGGGTATCTGTGAATGTCAGTAGATAATACATATACAGATGTATGCAAAAGTTTTAGGCACCCTTGACAATTTCCATGATTTTCATTTATCAATAATTGGGTGTTTGGATCAGGAATTTCATTTTAAACTATCAAATATCTGAAGGACACAGTAATATTTCAGTAGTGAAATGAGGTTTATTGGATTAACAGAAAATGTGCAATATACATCCAAACGAAATTAGACAGGTGCATAAATTTGGGCACCCCTGTCATTTTGTTGATTTGAATACCTGTAACTACCTAGCACTGATTAATTGGAACACACAATTGGTTTGGTGAGCCCATTAAGCCTTGAACTTCATACACAGGAACATCCAATCATGAGAAAAGTTATTTAAGGTGGCCAAATGCAATTTTTTGTTCTCGTTGACTCTCCACTGAAGAGTGGCAACATGGTGGCCTCAAAACAACTCTCAAATGACCTGAAAACAAAGATTGTTCAACATTACGGTTTAGGGGAAGGCTACAAAAAGTTATTGCAGAGATTTAAGTTGTCAGTGTCCACTGTGAGGAACATAGTGAGGAAATGGAAAACCACAGGCACAGTTCTTGTTAAGGCCAAAAATGGCAGGCCAAGTAAAACATCACAGAGGCAAAGGATGGTGAGAATGGTCAAAAACAGCCCACAGACCACCTCCAAAGACTTACAACATCATCTTGCTGCAGATGGTGTCACTGTGCATCGTTCAACAGTTCAGCGCACTTTGCACAAGGAAAAGCTGTATGGGAGAGTGATGTTGAAGAAGCCTTTTCTGCACACACGCCACAAACAGAGTTGCTTGAGGTATGCAAATGCACATTTGGACAAGTCAGCTTCATTTTAGAAGAAGGTGCTGTGGACTGATGAAACAAAGATTGAGTTATTTGGTCATAACAAGGGGCATTATGCATGGCGGCAAAAGAACATAGCATTCCAAGACAAACACTTGCTACCCACAGTAAAATTTTGTGGATGTTCCATCATGCTGTCGGGCTGTGGGGCTGTGTGGCCAGTGTTAGTACTGTGAATCTTATTAAAGTTGAGGGAGAATGAGAGAGGGAGTGGGGGACAAGTATAATTAATAATTTGTGTGTTCTATGAGAAATTTGTGGGGAGCGGGAGGCTGGGGGCGAGGGGCTTTTTGTCTCCCTCCCCCCCCCCCATTTAGGTGGAGCTGCACCTCCAAAAAAGTGGCAGTAAGAATTGGAGTTGTGACTCCATAATTTATGTTTATAGTGGTATCTATTCAGGAAAATCCAAATATGTAACAAAGAATAAATACATCGCATTGATCAAGCTATGTTCAGAAACTAATTATTTTTCCTTTCTTATTTTTACATCTGTATTGGTATTTTTGGATGCGGAGCTGCATCTCCAAGAAAATATCATCAGATACTTGAGAATAATGTTGAGGAATCAGTCACAAAGTTGAAGTTACGCTGGGGCTGGATATTTCAACAAGATAACGACCCAAAACACGGCTCAAAATCTACTCTGGCATTTATGCAGAGGAACAAGTACAATGTTCTGAAATGGCCATCCCAGTCCCCAGACCTGAATATCATTGAAAATCTGTGGGGTGATTTGAAGCGGGCTGTCCATGCTCGGCAACTGAACTGGAGATGTTTTGCAAGGAGGAATGGTCCAAAATACCTTCATCCAGAATCCAGGCACTCATTACAGGCTATAGGAAGTGTCTAGAGCAGTGCTTTCTAAACTGTGTGTCGTGACACATTAGTGTGTCGGCGGCAGTGTGTAGGTGTGTCCCTGCTTCAGCACAAATTATTTCGAATTTAAATTTTTAATAATTTTTTTTTTTTTTTTGGTTTACGACTTTCTGCCTGCCTGCTACGCATATCCAATGTTTGACACGTGATTAGTGGGTCACAGATCATCTTAACCGATTGGCACAGCTCAGCGGGAACTGAAACTATTCTCATTGGCAGCACATTTTCTCCTGACTGCACGTCCTCATTTGGCTCGTGACTGCACGTGTAGTCAGTGAGTGGGACAGCAGTGTGTTTGCAGCGCAGGCAGTAGTCAGTCGGACTTGCAGAGCTCTGAGGGCAGCAGCTTAAACGCTGAGCTGAAGTCAGAAGTCAGTGTTTTTTTTTTGCAGCTAGCTCCCAGTAGTGCATTGCTACTTGATGATGAAATGAGAGTGTCTACTCATACATCCCATTAAAATATTAATTAACTATTGGTGTTATTAAACTTTTTTTAATTCTTGCACTTACTTACATACTGTTACTTGTAAAACAGAATTTATGCTTACCTGATAAATTACTTTCTCCAACGGTGTGTCCGGTCCACGGCGTCATCCTTACTTGTGGGATATTCTCTTCCCCAACAGGAAATGGCAAAGAGTCCCAGCAAAGCTGGTCACATGATCCCTCCTAGGCTCCGCCCACCCCAGTCATTCGACCGACAAACAGGAGGAAATATATATAGGAGAAACCATATGATACCGTGGTGACTGTATTTAGAGAAAATAATTCATCAGACCTGATTAAAAAACCAGGGCGGGCCGTGGACCGGACACACCGTTGGAGAAAGTAATTTATCAGGTAAGCATAAATTCTGTTTTCTCCAACATAGGTGTGTCCGGTCCACGGCGTCATCCTTACTTGTGGGAACCAATACCAAAGCTTTAGGACACGGATGAAGGGAGGGAGCAAATCAGGTCACCTAAATGGAAGGCACCACGGCTTGCAAAACCTTTCTCCCAAAAATAGCCTCCGAAGAAGCAAAAGTATCAAATTTGTAAAATTTGGCAAAAGTGTGCAGTGAAGACCAAGTCGCTGCCTTACATATCTGGTCAACAGAAGCCTCGTTCTTGAAGGCCCATGTGGAAGCCACAGCCCTAGTGGAGTGAGCTGTGATTCTTTCAGGAGGCTGCCATCCGGCAGTCTCATAAGCCAATCGGATAATGCTTTTAAGCCAAAAGGAAAGAGAGGTAGAAGTCGCTTTTTGACCTCTCCTTTTACCAGAATAAACAACAAACAAGGAAGATGTTTGTCTGAAATCTTTAGTAGCCTCTAAATAGAATTTTAGAGCACGGACTACGTCCAAATTGTGTAACAAACGTTCCTTCTTTGAAACTGGATTCGGACACAAAGAAGGTACAACTATCTCCTGGTTAATATTTTTGTTGGAAACAACTTTCGGAAGAAAACCAGGCTTAGTACGCAAAACCACCTTATCTGCATGGAACACCAGATAGGGCGGAGAACACTGCAGAGCAGATAACTCTGAAACTCTTCTAGCAGAAGAAATTGCAACCAAAAACAAAACTTTCCAAGATAATAACTTAATATCTACGGAATGTAAGGGTTCAAACGGAACCCCTTGAAGAACTGAAAGAACTAGATTTAGACTCCAGGGAGGAGTCAAAGGTCTGTAAACAGGCTTGATTCTAACCAGAGCCTGAACAAATGCTTGAACATCTGGCACAGCTGCCAGTCTTTTGTGAAGTAAAACAGATAAAGCAGAGATCTGTCCCTTCAGAGAACTTGCAGATAATCCTTTCTCCAAACCTTCTTGTAGAAAGGATAGAATCTTAGGAATTTTTATCTTGTTCCATGGGAATCCTTTAGATTCACACCAACAGATATATATTTTTTCCATATTTTATGGTAAATTTTTCTAGTTACAGGCTTTCTAGCCTGAATCAGAGTATCTATTACAGAATCTGAAAACCCACGCTTTGATAAAATCAAGCGTTCAATCTCCAAGCCGTCAGTTGGAGGGAAACCAGATTCGGATGTTCGAATGGACCCTGAACAAGAAGGTCCTGTCTCAAAGGTAGCTTCCATGGTGGAGCCGATGACATATTCACCAGGTCTGCATACCAAGTCCTGCGTGGCCACGCAGGAGCTATCAAGATCACCGAGGCCCTCTCTTTATTGATCCTGGCTACCAGCCTGGGAATGAGAGGAAACGGTGGGAATACATAAGCTAGGTTGAAGGTAAAAGGTGCTACTAGTGCATCTACTAGAGTCGCCCTTGGATCCCTGGATCTGGACCCGTAGCAAGGAACCTTGAAGTTCTGACGGGACGCCATCAGATCCATGTCTGGAATGCCCCATAATTGAATTATTTGGGCAAAGATTTCCGGATGGAGTTCCCACTCCCCCGGATGGAATGTCTGACGACTCAGAAAATCCGCTTCCCAATTTTCCACTCCTGGGATGTGGATTGCAGACAAGTGGCAGGAGTGCTCCTCTGCCCATTGGATTATTTTGGTCACTTCTTCCATCGCTAGGGAACTCCTTGTTCCCCCCTGATGATTGATATATGCAACAGTCGTCATGTTGTCTGATTGAAACCTTATGAATTTGGCCTTTGCTAGTTGAGGCCAAGCTTTGAGAGCATTGAATATCGCTCTCAGTTCCAGAATGTTTATCGGGAGAAGAGATTCTTCCCGAGACCATAGACCCTGAGCTTTCAGGGGTTCCCAGACCGGCGTCGGTCGTGACAATGACCCACTCTGGTCTGCGGAAGCTCATTCCCTGTGACAGATTGTCCAGGGTCAGCCACCAACGGAGTGAATCTCTGGTCTTTTGATCTACTTGAATCGTCGGAGACAAGTCTGTATAATCCCCATTCCACTGTCTGAGCATGCACAGTTGTAATGGTCTTAGATGAATTCATGCAAAAGGAACTATGTCCATTGTTGCAACCATCAATCCTATTACTTCCATGCACTGCGCTATGGAAGGACGAAGAACAGAATGAAGTACTTGACAAGAGCTTAGAATTTTTGATTTTCTGACCTCTGTCAGAAAAATCCTCATTTCTAAGGAATCTATTATCGTTCCCAAGAAGGGAACTCTTGTTGACGGGGACAGAGAACTTTTTTCTTTGTTCACCTTCCATCCGTGAGATCTGAGAAAGGCTAGGACGATGTCCGTATGAGCCTTTGCTTTTGACAGAGACGACGCTTGAATCAGGATGTCGTCCAAGTAAGGTACTACTGCAATGCCCCTTGGTCTTAGAACCGCTAGAAGGGACCCTAGTACCTTTGTGAAAATCCTTGGAGCAGTGGCTAATCCGAATGGAAGTGCCACAAACTGGTAATGCTTGTCCAGAAAAGCGAACCTTAGGAACTGATGATGTTCCTTGTGGATAGGAATATGTAGGTACGCATCCTTTAAATCCACGGTAGTCATAAATTGATTTTCCTGGATAGTAGGTAAGATCGTTCGAATAGTTTCCATTTTGAACGATGGAACCTTGAGAAATTTGTTTAGGATCTTGAGATCCAAAATTGGTCTGAATGTTCCCTCTTTTTTGGGAACTATGAACAGGTTGGAATAAAAACCCATCCCTTGTTCTCTTATTGGAACTGGATGAATCACTCCCATTTTTAACAGGTCTTCTACACAATGTAAGAATGCCTGTCTTTTTATTTGGTTTGAAGATAATTGAGACCTGTGGAACCTTCCCCTTGGGGGTAGTTCCTTGAATTCCAGGAGATAACCTTGAGAAACTATTTCTAGCGCCCAAGGATCCTGAACATCTCTTGCCCAAGCCTGAGCAAAGAGAGAAAGTCTGCCCCCCACCAGATCCGGTCCCGGATTGGGGGCCATCCCTTCATGCTGTTTTGGTAGCAGTGGTAGGCTTCTTGGCCTGCTTACCCTTGTTCCAGCCTTGCATTGGTCTCCAGGCTGGTTTGGGTTGTGAAGTATTACCCTCTTGCTTAGAGGATGTAGAATTAGAGGCTGGTCCGTTTCTGCGGAAGGGACGAAAATTAGGCCTATTTTTAGCCTTAAAAGACCTATCCTGTGGGAGGGCGTGGCCCTTTCCCCCAGTGATGTCTGAAATAATCTCTTTCAAATCAGGTCCAAATAATGTTTTACCCTTGAAAGGGATGTTAAGCAATTTTGTCTTGGAAGACACATCCGCTGACCAAGACTTTAGCCAAAGCGCTCTGCGCGCCACAATAGCAAACCCTGAATTTTTCGCCGCTAATCTAGCTAATTGCAAAGCGGCATCTAAAATAAAAGAGTTAGCCAATTTAAGTGCTTGAACTCTGTCCATAACCTCCTCATACGAAGATTCTTTATTGAGCGACTTTTCTAGTTCCTCGAACCAGAAACACGCTGCCGTAGTGACAGGAACAATGCATGAAATTGGTTGTAGAAGGTAACCCTGCTGAACAAAAATCTTTTTAAGCAAACCTAATTTTTTATCCATAGGATCTTTGCACAACTATCTTCGATAGGAATAGTAGTGCGTTTATTTAGAGTAGAAACCGCCCCCTCGACCTTGGGGACTGTCTGCCATAAGTCCTTTCTGGGGTCGACTATAGGAAATAATTTCTTAAATATAGGGGGGGGAACAAAAGGTATGCCGGGCCTTTCCCACTCCTTATTTACTATGTCCGCCACCCGCTTGGGTATAGGAAAAGCGTCGGGGGGCACCGGAACCTCTAGGAACTTGTCCATCTTACATAATTTCTCTGGAATGACCAAATTGTCACAATCATCCAGAGTAGATAATACCTCCTTAAGCAGTGCGCGGAGATGTTCTAATTTAAATTTAAATGTCACAACATCAGGTTCAGCTTGTTGAGAAATTTTTCCTGAATCTGAAATTTCTCCCTCAGACAAAACCTCCCTCATGGCCCCTTCAGATTGGTGTGAGGGTATGTCAGAACAGTTATCATCAGCGTCCTCTTGCTCTTCAGTGTTTAAAACAGAGCAATCGCGCTTTCTCTGATAAGTAGGCATTTTGGATAAAATGTTTGCTATAGAGTTATCCATTACAGCCGTTAATTGTTGCATGGTAATAAGAATTGGCGCACTAGATGTACTAGGGGCCTCTTGTGTGGGCAAAACTGGTGTAGACACAGAAGGGGATGATGTAGTATCATGTTTACTCCCCTCATTTGAGGAATCATCTTGGGCAATATCATTATCTGTTGCAATACTGTCCTTACTTTGTTTGGACACTATGGCACAATTATCACATAAATTTAAATGGGGAGACACCTTGGCTTTCATACATATAGAACATAGCTTATCTGATGGTACAGACATGTTAAACAGGCTTAAACTTGTCAACAAAGCACAAAAAACGTTTTAAAATAAAACCGTTACTGTCACTTTAAATTTCAAACTGAAAACACTTTATTACTGAATATGTGAAAAAGTATGAAGGAATTGTTCAAAATTCACCAAAATTTCACCACAGTGTCTTAAAGCAAAAAAGTATTGCACACCAAATATCAGAGCTTTAACCCTTAAATTAACGGAACCGGAGCCGTTTGTACATTTAACCCCTATACAGTCCCAGCTATATGCTTTGCTGAGACCCAACCAAGCCCAGAGGGGAATACGATACCAAATGATGCCTTCTATAAGCTTTTTCAGTGATTCTTAGCTCCTCACACATGCATCTGCATGCCTTGCTCTCCAAAAACAACTGCGCATTAGTGGCGCGAAAATGAGGCTCTGTCTATAACTAGAAAAGGCCCCCATCTGAAAAAGGTGTCCAACACAGTGCCTGCCGTTTTTCTAAACAATCCCCAAGATTATAATAACCATTAATAGTTAGAATCTGCAAAATATGCCTAGCAAAGCAATCGTTTTAGCCCAGAAAAATGTCTACCAGATTTTTAAGCCCTTATGAAGCCCTTTATTCTTTTATTTAACTAAGAAAATGGCTTACCGGTCCCCATAAGGGGAAATGACAGCCTTCCAGCATTACATAGTCTTGTTAGAAATATGGCCAGTCATACCTTAAGCAGAAAAGTCTGCCAACTGTTTCCCCCAACTGAAGTTACTTCATCTCAACAGTCCTGTGTGGAAACAGCAATCGATTTTAGTAACTTCTGCTAAAATCATCTTCCTCTTACAAACAGAAATCTTCATCTTTTTTCTGTTTCAGAGTAAATAGTACATACCAGCACTATTTTAAAATAACAAACACTTGATGACCAGCTTTGCTGGGACTCTTTGCCATTTCCTGTTGGGGAAGAGAATATCCCACAAGTAAGGATGACGCCGTGGACCGGACACACCTATGTTGGAGAAATACATTTCATTATTATATAATTTATGTTTTTGTCTCTTAAAACAAGTTAGTTTAACCTCCTGTTTGCTAGTACAACTGAATTACTGTGTCGCAAAATTATGTAGGTCTAAAAAGTGTGTCAACCTGAAAAGTTTGGAAAGCTCTGGTCTAGAGGATGTTATTTCTGCTAAAGGGGGCTCTACTAAATATTGATGCAATATTTCTGTTGGGGTGCCCAAATTTATGCACCTGTCTAATTTCGTTTGGATGCATATTGCACATTTTCTGCACATTTCACTACTGAAAAATTACTGTGTCCTTAAGTTATTTGATAGATCAAAATGAAATTGCTGAACTTTTGCATACAACTGTATATATAATAAGATAAAATAAGTATGCAATTAAATATTTAATTTGTGCATGCTTATTTTGTTGCTGGATTGTCCCAAGGGGACTTAGGATCAGGAAGTTTCCAACTTTCTCAGTGGAGGTTTTGATATTCATAGAGAATTGGAACAATTGTTTATCTGATTGTTCATTTAAACTTATGAATATTATTATTGAATATAAGGACTCCCAACTATTAAAATTGACAGAAGAAATAGAAAAACTACAAAATGATCTAGATACACATAGAAACTATGGCAACACTAAAAAAAGAACTTATCGAAACTAAGCACGAAAAGTTTAAGAGAGTTCAACAAGATTACCTATTAAATAGAGTTTATTTTTGGCGAAGATCTTCTAGAAATAGAAGAAGAGATAGAAATAGTAGAAGATTTCAAGCGACAGGTGAACACACTACCAGTGGCAACTCAGATTCTAATCTGGGGGGCTCAGACACCACAGAGGGCACTAGTCATTCAGATAATGACCATTCTGATGGTGATCTAACAAATAAACAACCAATTAGTAATCCGAAATCGATACTAAAAAGTAACAAAGATCTTAAAACAGTAAAGTTTGCAGGAAATTCTGGTGATATAAGGGCCACCTCTACATATAGGCCCTCTGAATACTGACAATACTCAGGATGTAAATAATGAGAGAAGTCAGTTTGATCAGGTTTTTCATACAACCCCCATGAATCACTCCGTAAGAGGAGGAAGAGGATGGGAGGGAAGAAGAACAGGAAGAGGAATAAGAAGAGGCAGAGCAAATTTCTCACAGTATTCACTGAGGGAGAACAGAAAACAGACCAAATACAAATGAATGCAAATAATATAGGTATGAACAGTAATGTAATCAATTTGACTGACTATCAACTAAATAAATATGAACTAAAGGTCTTGAGTTATGGGTTGAGTTTTGTACCTACGAATAAATTTAACCTGTTTCAGACCCTAGTGGATGTAAACAAGTTGATATGCAACATGACACTCAAAAAACATTTTAGAGCTCAGACAAACACAGAGTAGTATAGTCTCTACACCCAAATATACCAACTTGAGTAATGATGACATACATCTAGACTTCTCAGAATTCCAAGATATAGTTAGTATGACTGACCTTATAGGAGACGGGAGTACTGAGGAGTCAATGATTAATTCACATGGGGTTTTTAGACCAAAATCAATTTTTTACCCCATACAAACGAGGGGCGACATACTTTTGAGTTTTCAACGTAGGGTATCGGCTGACTTAATAGAACTAGCAAAAAAACCCGCCACTTGCTACCCCAATCTTTCAAAAGAAGAGAAAGATGCCATCAAGGCTTTGAAAAATAATGATCACTTAGTGATCAAGATGTCAGACAAGGGGGGCAGTATAGTGGTGTGGAGCAAAGAAGCTTATAAGGAAGAAATAATGAGACAACTAAGCTGTGATTTACCTCGTAACATTGTTTCAAGTTCCTGGTTAACAACAAAGGGGATGTTTAGGTGTAGATGTAGTCAATGCATACCGTGTGGATTTATAGACAGATGTGATATTAGACTTAAACATCTCTCCTCTAAGGAATATACTATAGATGGTTGCGTTAATTGCAGATCAAAATATGTAATATATCTGGCCTGGTGTACATGCTCTGATAAACAATATATAGGATGTACCTCGAGAGAAGCCAGGGAGAGAATCCGGCAGCACCTCTCAGATATAAAGAGATCTGAATTAGCGAAACACTTTATAGTTAAACATGCCAGTTTAAATCTTACCTTCAAATGGAAGATAATAGAGAAAATAAAGAAGCCAAGAAGAGGTGGCGATTTGAACAAATTATTGCTGAAGAGAGAAGCTTTCTGGATTTTCTCCCTGGACACTAGGGTCCCAAAAGGCTTTAATTCTATCTATGACATCATAAACTTTTGGGAATAGATTATCCCAATACACACAGTTCTCAAAGAAAACTCATTAAATAGCAGGGACAATATCCAATAGTGAATGGTAACAATGTTAGTATAGGTAGCAGTGACACATTTTTATATATGTAATTCTTCAGTACAACGATTGTGATCATCATTCCATTAATGTATTTACTGCAATACAATTACAATTTCATGTTTTCTTAAACAATAGGTAATATGTATGAATGAAGTGTGCCAGTTAGGTAACAGTTTGCAAGTTTCTTATTACTATGATCAAGTTCTGATAGAATTGAACAAGAATGGTTAAATAAATAAAAATAAATTAGCTGCAACTTTATATTTTACCTTTTAGGATGCACACAGTATATACTAGTACCCAGGTTAGAGAGAATACAGGTATTGTAAAAAGAGCAGTCAGCTCGCAAGTGTTTTGTAGAATATTTATATTTATTTCTATTTTTTTCTAACTGTTTATGGAATTAATATGGTCCAGGTCAATGTCAAATTGTGACTTGTATGTGAATATTACAATATAGAAATCTTATTAGAAGATTAAATTCCATTTATTTCACAAGCTCCATTGTAAAGTTTATCTATGTGTTTAATTTATTCTGTATTTTGTATTACAGCATATTGTAAAACACATTCTAGCATATTATTGTTACTATTGTTATTTTCATTTTATGGATTAAATAATGTAAAATATTGTGAATGTTATACAGCACATATAGGGGTTAACAAGACCTCAGGGAGTTAATTTTCAAAATGTCCAATTTATGTTTAATTGGTCAGATTCTATCCAATAAGCATTAAGTCAAGGGTATATATATTTTAATTGCACATATGTTTTAAATATGTCTACGATTAAGGCTACGGCTAAAACATGTTAGACAAGCTATCACCTTAAGAGCTTTTTGCACTTTATTTTTGTTCTCTTTTTATCGAAATGTAAATAAAATTGGACTTTTTATGAAGAAGTTGCAGTGCTGGCTTAACTTTAACTTTCTACAAAAGAATTTTCCCTTTTGAGCTGAGCACCTTTTTGGGTCCAAAATCACTGAGATGCACTGTTCATTATATCACCTGTGATTGGAGGAGGTGAACACAGAGGCGGCACTAACTATCTGGTGAAGGATTTAGAAACAAGCCCTGCACTGGTGCTGAGGATCTAACAGGCAGTGGTGAGCCGACGAGAAGCACAGTACAGCAATCCCCCGAGAGGCTAAGGAGGTAACATGACGGCCGGTGAAGCAACCCTGAGTCACACACGGCTGCGGTGGCGGCCGTTGGGACAATGTGAGGTATTGAGCTGAAAGAGGCTGGAAGTAAGTTTTTACCCTTATCCTGGGGGAATTTTGCCATTAGAGGAGCACAGTGTTCGGCAGTCCCACGCCCTGCTGGTAACTGTTAGTAAGCCTGGCTTGTAGTTCGAGCACCTGCTCATAGGGGTTTTGAATCTGTGTGTAATATATATATATATATATATATATATATATATATATATATATATATATATATATATATATATACACACACACATACACATATATATATATATATACATACATACACATATATATATATACACATACATATATATATATTAGAATTTGCCTTATTGTAGCTAAATAAGAGGTTATTTCAGGTCAGACATATTGGCATATAAATTGGCTGTTTGCATTAATAATATATACAATTTCTGGCGTTTTCAATTGAAGTTATATAGAACCATTTGTGGGCTAAGTAAATTAATTATACTTGTCTGAAAGTTATCTTAAATCTATTAAGATCCAGTAAGATTTGTGTGAAGTATCTTGTTATATTGTTTAACAAAACACTGTTAGCGGTCCATAATCTGGTATTTTATTGTGGTATTTTAATGCGATTCATTGTGAGTAAAGTTAATTTTAAAGGTATATCTTTTATGCTCTATTGTATAGAATATTGTAATGGAATAAGCTTGTATAATTGATTCATAATCTAGTTTCAACATAAATATAATTCAGTGTGTATATAAATTTAACTAATATAAGGATTTAGGAATAAATATTAATTTCAATTAATTCAAACATTTTAATTGGAGGTTATTTTAAATAATAATAAAAAATAATAATTCTATAACCTGGTATATACCAACAACACAATGGTTGGAGAGTAGTATTGCCAAGGTGTATTCTCAGTACACAAACAATAACAGATATTAAAGTAAAGGAACACAAAGGAGCCCTGTAAATTATTAAATTAAGGGTGCTGTAGTAATATATCACTCTTTCTTCTATCTAGACAAGACTCTTGAGCAAAATCATTTTTAATTAAGAAAGTAATCAACAGACCTTATTAAAGAATAACCAAAGCATTATTATATACAGTACTCTTGTAGCGAGGTCTAAGAGCACACACAAGAATGAATGTCTGTGGATATATATATATATATATATATATATATATATATACACACATATATACATACATACATTGGATATAAAAAGTCTACACACCCCTGTTAAAATGTCAGGTTTCTAGGATGTAAAAAAACGAAACAAAGATAAATCATTTCAGAACTTTTTCCACCTTTAATGTGACCTATAAACTGTACAACTCAATTGAAAAACAAACTGAAATCTTTTAGGTAAAGGGAAATAAAAAAAAACAGCCCTCTTCAGATCACCCACAGATTGCGAATTGGTTTCAGATCTGGGCTTTGGCTTGGCCATCCCAAAACTTTAATCTTCTTCTGGTGAAGCCAAGCCATTCCTTTGTTGATTTGGATGTATGCTTTGGGTCGTTGTCATGCTGAAAGATGAAGTTCCTCTTCATGTTCAGTATTCTAGCAGAAGCCTTAAGGTTTTGTGCCAATATTGTTTGGTATTTGGAACTGTTCATTATTCCCTCTACCTTGACTAAGGCCCCAGTTCCAGCTGAAGAAAAACAGCCCCAAAGCATGATGCTGCCACCACCATGCTTCACTGTGGGTATGGTGTACTTTTGGCGATATGCAGTGTTGTTTTTGCGCCAAATATATCTTTTGGAATTATAACCAAAAAGTTCAACTTTGGTTTCATCAGACTAGAACACCTTTTGCAACATGCTTTTGGGAAACTGGGATGTATTTTTGCAAAATTTAGCCGGGCTTGGATGTTTTTTGTTGTAAGAAAAGGCTTCCGTCTTGCCACTCTACCCCATAGCCCAGACATATGAAGAATACGGGCGATTGTTGTCACATGTACCACACAGCCAGTACTTGCCAGATATTCCTGCAGCTCCTTTAATGTTGCTGTAGGCCTCTTGGCAGCCTCCCAGACCAGTTT